>NC_083603.1:37203277-37507395 GCF_029168945.1 Cannabis sativa
GTAATCTCTATATACTTAGGGGTGGAGGTTATCCATAGTAACCTATATGTATATTCTTAGGGGTGGAGTCCATTCCACAATTCCCTATGAAACACATATCTTGTTTAAACATAGAAGTAATATAATGAGTTAGCTATTGTCAATATAAATTCTTGATCTTGATTGTATGTTCCATTTCGTTTTTACTGTGGTAAGTAAAAGTTTGATACCTATAAAAGTTCTTTGTTAAAGTTTCACACTACCTTAATTGAGTTTGAGAATTTTAAAGTTCTATACCCATCTTCATTAGGTTGATAATTGTGATAGGTACTTAAGAACACTACTGAAAAGCAAATCTAACCATTCACATGGATAGGTATAGCTTATCAGAATTATGAGAATAAGATAAAGAACTCTAGTTCAGTCCATTCGAATGACTTTAACCAAGAATTCTTAATCCTCATAAAATTTGATGGTATCTTAATTTTGATTACTTTATCTCTGGCATGTATTTTTCACTTCAAAATACTAGTCTGCTATGTTGATGACTTAGTCTTAACTTAAAGTTTCAGACTAATACAAAAGTCACAACTAGGTAACTCTCTAAACAATCAGAGGTTAAAAGTATTATTTAACCAGACATCTACTATTGAGTGGGAGCTATCTGAGATGTAATCAAATAGGGAACATTAGAAGATATTCAAGAAGGATTTATGAAAGTGATCTATATGTTAGATATTAAGGAACTGTGTCTCAGTTGTCTTTGTATCTCACCATCTAATTTCGAAATTCTATGAGATGGTGCTTACTTTGGGGGTGGAGGAATTATTGAATAATAATTCAAGCTCTACTAGAGAAGAACTATAACTTGGTCTATTCGAAAATACCAGAAAGTTATATCACTGAAGAAAAGTCTACACTGTATTATCTCAATTACATATTTTAAAATATGAGAGATATGTCTTCTGTTTATTCAGATGTACTTTTAAAACAGTAAAGATTTCAGTATCCCTTGATGAGTAAAGCATATAGTAAAGGATGTTTCATAAGTGTATTTATGAACTAGTTTCCAGAAGTTTGGGTGGATTCAAATATACTACACTTGATCTAAGATCAAGATATCAGATTGACCTATTTGCACAGTTTGTTTTATATTAGTGCAAGTGGGAGTTTGTTGGGTTTTATGCCCTAAATAAAACTCTTTACAATCTGATTAGTTATCAATATAAGAAATTTGAAGTAATTGATGTTTGCATGAATTTTACATGCTAATGGTTTAATATGTTTAATATGTTTATTACATTCATACACACAAAATCAGTTAAATCCAGATCATATGTTTATTCACAATTACAGTATCGCCAACAAAGTGGAATGTGACTGTGATCATATGAATCAAAAGTTTTGGTCCCTGTTTCATCAGTGTTATTGGATTTACACTAATGTGATAATCAGCGATGATGTGTACTTACACTTGGAGTAAGTGTTATGTTCTTTCCAGGACATTAGTAAAGTATACTAGTTTCGAATGTATGGAGTATACATTGGACTGGACCGATATTGCAACTGAGTTAAGATATTACAACTTACCGTTATACATATCTTTCCAAGTCAATATCAGTAGTTGATCTTAAGATTAAAAGAATCTAAATCCTGATATGCTTGGGCTCAACTCAGGAGTGTTATTCATGTTCTTTGATTTATTAGTTAAGCCTACTTTTGGGTCAGGGTGATACGTATATTTTGGGAACATGATAGTATGATTGAGTGGGAGTGCTGAACATAAATATGAAATCTATAGCTTCTACTGGTGTATAGAAGTCAAGTGATGATTCCCTTCGAGCTTAGCAAATAGAAGTAAATGGATGAGCTCTTGTTTAACTGACTAATTATTAGATCACTAAACACCATTTACAGGTAGCTAAGTGTTTTAAGGGGCAAAATTGTTGGAAATTATTTTACCAGGATCTAGATTTACTAACAAGTATGCTGGATTAACAACCTAATATGAATTCTAAAACAATGAAAATAAACACATATAAAGTTAGAAAACCTTACAGTGGGTGCAGCGGAATAATATGACTCCTTCCGTTCAGATCTCTAGCCCTTGATTCCTTTCTGTAGCAGAGCATCACCAAGATCTGAACCTGGATCTTCTTTTCTCCTTCTTTGATGCAGAAATTCCATAGTCTTCCATAGTATGATTGAGATACCACTTGATGTGTGTGGGCACTACTCATCTCACAAGGATTTCGAAATTTTTCTCTCTTTTCTCTCTTGAATTTCGTGGCTTTTCATCCATGCAAGAGAAGAGAACAAGGTTGCTTTATATAGGGAAAAGAGAGAGCACAACTTTCCAAATAAACAGTTTCCTCTTTTACTGTGTAATTGATTAACTGCCTTATTTAGTGTGATCCACCACTTTCCTAATATAGCTAGGCTTTGATTAGCAATTACATGGCAATTAAAAATGAAAATAATAATTGGGAAACACAAAGGGAGTGCTCGGCCATAGAGGGAAATGGGCCTCACTTGGATTTTGCAGTTTCCTCAATTTTATTTCTATTTCTCCAAAAATGCCATTTTTCCAATTCTAATCATTTAAATGCCAAAACTAATTATTTAATAACGAAAATAGATTATTAAATAATATTATCATTTAAAATAATTATTAATTAGAAATACAAAGTCTCTTAATTAATAATTAAACCTAGAAACCCTTTTATTTACGATTTCATCCTTAAACTGTGAGAATTCATAAAGTAGACATAGTCTAACTTTTACAATTATAATTGATTAATTAAAATCAATTAACTAAGTCTTACAAGTAGTATGGCCTCAACTAGTATGGGGACCATGGGTCTATATAACCGAGCTTCCAATAAGTCGAACCGAATTTACCAAGTAAATTCCCTAACTTATTAATTCCTCATTGAATCCACACTTAGAACTTGGAATTGCACTCTCAGTCATATAGAAACGCTCTATATGTTCCACGATATAGACACGTCATTAGTTATCCATTGTTATAACCCTAATGTGATCAATGATCCTCTATATAGATGATTTACACTGTACAGGATTAAATTACTGTAACACCCTACAATGTATTTTATGTTGGGTTTTATGCCCTAAATAAAACTCATTTCAATATAATCAGATTTACTTATTAATATAGATCAGAAATAACATTTAATGTTGCATGGTTCGCATGATTTATTTCATGATTATATGTAAATAATGTATAAATTCATCTGAAACCCTTTTCACATACTTGATCCTGTTTATTGTGCCGTCAACACATTGGAAAGTAAACATGACTATGTGAATAAAGTTTCCTAGATTTATCAGACAAAGGGTTTTACTGATATGATAATCTACAACAGAGTTTACTTGCATTTGGAGAAGTGCTATGTTCTTTCCCGAGCATTGGTTAAAGTAAAGCTCAGGTTGGATGCATGGAGTATGCATCGGAAGGGACCGATATTGAACTTTGACTTAGATTTAATTAAACTTATCGTAAAATCTATTCAAGTCAATATCGCCAAGTTGATCCTAGATCAAATGTTCTTAATCCTGTTATGATTAGGCTCAATCTTGAAAGGCTATTCGTGTTCTTTGATTTGTTAGTTAAGCCTACTTTTAGGTCAGGGTGATACATACATTTTGGGAACACGGTAGTGCAATTGAGTGGGAGCGCTATCATAAACATGGAATCTATAGCTTCTATCTGGCGAATAGTAAGCAAAGGATGATCTCCTTCGAGCTTGACCAAACGAACATAAATGGTGGAGTACTCATTTCACATAAGCTGAAATATCATTTATACGGGGTCAAGTGTTTTGAGGAATAAATACATTGTAGGGTGTAACGGTAATTTAATCCCTTTTACAGTGTAGATCATTCATATAGAGGATCATTGATCACATTAGGATTATAACAATCGATAACTAATGATGTGTCTATATGGTGGAACATATAGAGCATTCTATATACTGAGAGTGCAATTCTAAGTTCTATGCGTGGATTCAACGAAAAATTAATAAGTTAGTGAATTTTAGTGCTAAATTCTTGATCTACCTATTGGAAGCTCGGTTATATAGACCCATGGTCCCCCCACTAGTTGAGATAATATTGCTTGTAAGACTCATGTAATTGGTTTTGATTAATCAATTATAATTCTCAAATTAGACTATGTCTATTTGTGAATTTTTTACTAATTAAGGGCGAAATTGTAAAGAAAGAGTTTATAGGGGCATATTTGTTAATTATGATACTTTGTATGGTTCAAGTAATGAATATGATAAATGACAATATTATTTAATAATTATTTATAGTTATTAAATAGTTAGAATTTGTATTTAAATGGTTGAATTAGGAAATTGGCATTTTTGAGAAAATCAGATACAAAAGGTGTTAAAATTGCAAAATTGCAAAAAGCAAGGCCCAATCCACTAAGTGTATGGCCTGCCACTTTTGTAGGAAATTTAAACTGATATTTTCATTATTTTAATGCCAAATAATTCAAACCTAATCCTAGTGGAATGCTATAAATAGATAGTGAAGGCTTCAGGAAAAACACACTTAAATTTTCTATTTTTCCTTCAGAGAAAAACTTGAGCCTTTCTCTCTCCCTATCTTTAGCTGCCACTTCTTCTTTCTCTTCCCTCTTGAATTTCGAAATCCTTAGTGTATGAGTAGTGCCCACACACAGCAAGTGATACCTCAATCATAGTGAGGAAGATCGTGAAGAAAGACTTTCAGCAAGAAGGAGGTTTCAGCATCAAAGATTCAGAGAAAGAGATCCAGGTTCAGATATTGATAATGCTCTGCTACAGAAAGGAATCAATGGCTAGATATCTGAACGGAAGGAGTCATTATATTCCGCTGCACCCAGTGTAAGGTTTCCTAAACTTTATATGTGTTTATTTCATCGTTTTAGAAAGTTCATATTTAGGGTGTTAATCAACATACTTGTGAGTAGATCTAAGATCCTGGTAAAATAATTTCCAGCAACTGGCCTCAGAGCCATGGTAATTGATTTACTTGCACGAAATTTGGACTTTAAAAAGATTGTTTGTATGTTCTTTGGATGGTATCATGTTGTATTGAGTGTTATTTGATGATTGATTGATGTTTGTGAAATTTTCGTGAAAAATAGTTGCGATTTTATCTCTGGAATTATTTTTATTGGATAGTATGGAAAAAATTAAGCACGTTAGCCTTTTACAGAACTTAATTTGGATTTTATTTGAATTAGTTATGATTTTTTGAAGATTTGAAAAAATCGGGGCTGTGCTGATATTTTCCTGCGATCGCAAATCTGTCCGTACAGTTTCGAAATTTTCTGTTTTTCTTCAATTTTTCATGCTTTTTCATGGAATTAACTTCCAATTTTGTGTATAGTTTTGTATTTATACTATTACTATTCCTAATTCAATTCTAATTATCATTTTGAATTAATTTAATATTTTTAAATTTAATTCAAGATATTAGTGTAATTTGAATTTGAATAGAATTAGTATCTATCTCCTTGCTTAAAAATCTATCTTATTTTTAAATTTGATTATATCTTATCTTATTTTTAATTTAAGGTCAGATTTTATAAGATATTTATAAAATCTTTTAAGATATTTTTAAGATATCTTATCTTTTAAGATATTTTTAATTATATCTTATCTTTTAAGATATTTTTTTTTTAAAATTAAATCTTTTTAGATATTTATAATCATGTAATTTTAAATAGATGTAAGATATTTTGCTAACTTTTAAATTTTGTTATTTTATTTATTTAAATTAAATTTAAAATCTGAAAAGATATTTCATTTATCTTTTCTAATTTTTATTTAATTTTTATTTTTAAAATAACATTTAATTTTTTAAAAGTAGTTAGCAAATTTTGAAATGATATTTAGGTTGGTTGAAACCTAATTTTTCAAAATAGTAGGTTTAATTTTTAAATTTCGAATTTTCAAATTTTTTTTAAATTTTCGAAAAATTATTTTTTAATTAATTAATTATTTCGAAATTAAAAATTTAATTTAAAATTAAATAAATCCTACATCCAACTATCCAGCTAACCTTGTTGCAGGAGTATGTGTTTTAGCTTATGTGTAAGTTTTCAAAACCTATTATTACTTGATTGCAAATAGCCATGGTTACTTTTTGCCAGATCTAATGATCTGATGGCTCCCTTGGTCAAGTTAATAATTTGTAACAGGTAAATTTTACAATCTTCTTTCATCTGTGTATGACCTAGCAACATGATAGGATCCATCCAAGTGTGTGCCTGTGTGAGCCTATATGTTTATTTTATTATATAGATGCATATAGGTTGTTGCTAAATAAAATGTCACACCATGATAGATTTTATTTAGGTCCATTTAGTTAATGGACCTATTAAATTAATAACAGTCATTCATTTTAAGGTTAAATTCCTCTCTTTTGGGCCTTGTGTGAGAGTTGGGAGCCATAGAAGTGGGTACGACATACTGAACCCAGCACCCCCTCACATGAACCACCCCAATTGTGAAGGCCCATTTGCCTGATTTGAACAAATGTACTAGGTTAATTACACTAGTTTAACCTAATAAAATTGATTAGCAACATAATTAATTTCATTTATTTTGAAATTAATTTAAGAAAATTATAGTTTAAAGAATTTTTTTATTCTAAGCTAAACTATATGTATTTTCTTGTATTTAATTAAATATAGAATTATAACCATCTAGATTCTTTCTAAAACTTCATTTAAATTTTTCATTAAATATTCTTATTTAAGTTGATATTTAGTTATCTACAACTAACCAACTTAAATCTGAATATCTTTTGAATTTCAAATTCAAAATTAAGTTGAGGAATTTTAGGCATTGGTTATTAAGATTCTTTAGATATTTTTTAAGTTAATATCTTTTCAAATATTAACTTAAAATGGAATATTTTCAAATTAAGTGGTTACAACTTAATTTTTGATATTTAATTAAATTTAAATTTGAAAAATATTTAAGTTCTAGATTTTTTCTAATACAACTTAAATTAGATATTTTTTCAAATTTTGTGGAAAAGATACTTAGTCAAATAAGATATTTTCTAGATAGTTATTTCTAGACTACTTATTATTTCTAATATTAAATAGGAAAATATTATACATTGTGAAATTAATTATTTAAATAATTAATTTTGGTACAATTTATTTTAAGTATATTTTTTCCTAGTATTAAACTAGAGATTAATAATTAAGCCTTCTATACACTTAATTATTTATTTCTTGAATTTAATACATTTAATTAATTTGAAAATTGAATATCTAAGTTTATTTTTATCATCATACTTAAATATTTTTTTTTCATGACATTTAATTAAATAGAAAATTATTTTTAGTTGAAATTTATTTTTTCAACTAAATTTAAATAATTTTCAAAATATATTTTTTCTTTATTTTATTAATCAATTTTCGAAATTGCATTTCTTAAATGCTAGAATTTCGAATTTTATCTTGAAAAATAGATTAAGTTGTAAATTAATTATTTATTTTAATTAATTCTTTGATCAACTTAAATCAATGATTTTTTCATTTATTGATTAATTTAAAATAAATTGAATTAAAGTATATTATTAGAAATTGAATTAATTAGTCAAAGGAAAATCTAGATAGATGATATTTTTGCTTGAAGTATTTTTCTAGTGTATTTAATTAAATAGAAAATTAATATTTAAGTTGATTTTCATCATCATACTTAAATATTTGAAATTTTTCTTATATATTTAATTAAATAGGAAAATTATGTTTTTTGTTGTAAATTAATTTTATTAATTAATTTTGGGCCAACATTAAATTAGAATAATTTTTCCAGGATTAATTTTTTTTATTTTAACATGCATTTTCGAAAATTGTATTCTTAAATACTTTAATTTTTCGAAATGCAATATATATTTATAGAAAATTAAATTTGAGTTGTAAATTAATTTATATTAATTTTGTAACAACTTAAATTGAATATTTTTCTAAATATTTATTGGAAATTATTACTAAGATGTAAATAATTCATCTAAGTAAAATTTATAAATATTAAATTAAAATTTATATTTAGAATTTTTCATTCTAAATTGGAAATTTTAAATAAATATATATTTAAAATAAATAAATTAAATAAAGAGAATCAAAGAAAATACAACTCACTTTAAATAATGAGCTTGATTATTATTAAGATATTCGATCTCCATTGTTGGTCTTACAAAAGTTAAATGTTTTCAATATAACCTCGAGACGCTAGACTTCGTCCCCCTATGGATGGTTATTCGTTGAACGCATTTAACACCGTAAGATTTCATTTGATAAGTGTTTTGTAAGTTTTCGTCTCTATTAGACTCTCCCCTACGGTGACTACTTAGAGATAAACTTATGAAACATGAAACAATGGTGGAAGCTCATAAAATGAGAATAACCTTGATTCTCGCCTACCGGGACAACGTTGGATTTTTATTTTGATCGAATAAAAGGTTGCTAGAATGGTTTCTATTTTAGATGAGTTGACAACTCTATTCAATAAATGATGCTTTGACTCTCGCCTACCGGGACACTGTATCAGTTTGTTGAAAACCTTGGAAATTATATAGGATTGTATGTTTTAGTATTTTCACTAGTCATTCCTACTTGCTATATGTTTATAATTTCTGAATTGTGTATGAATTTATATTGAACCATGTTATTTTCTGTTATTAAGTTGTAGTTTAATTTCGAATCTTCATTGTTGCTCCAACATGTTTGTTTATCTAATGAGATAAATCCCTAGTGGATTTTCACCATTAGACATACATAATAGTGTAAGATCTCGAAAGATAAATATTGTATATGCAACATCTAGCTGTTCATTAATTGATGACACCTAAGACTAGTATTTTTACAATATGAAACAAGAAGATTACATAAATAAGATTACTTTGTCTTTCGCTAATCGAAGCATCGTTGGATTCTTATTTATAAACGAAATTATCCTAATTCCTCTTAGCTTATTCATTTCGAATTAGCTCAATAATATATCATTGGATGAATGGTCTATAAATCATTTCATGTCATTATATTTTCTCTTAAGAAATTAAATGACGCATATGATTATAATCCCAAAATTCTATTCCCAATTGATATAAATCCTCAATCTTAGAAATCTCCTACTTGTATGGGCAAATCAGACTTAGAGTTAAATTAGTAGTGGTGGTCCAAGATAGAATTACTCATAATATTTGGTATAAATTTAAGTCTTTGACTTTAATTTTAGATTCCAAACAGAAATTTTCTTATATTTCTAATTCCAGATACAATACAGTTACATTTTCTCAAGTGTTTAATATCCATCTCTTATTAATGGATTCAAACTGTATGGAATATGAGTTAGGTATTCTGTGACCAGGATCCACTTGCAGTATTCTAAGAACTCTTTGATGTAACTAAACCTATGTCATCATAGACACTACCACATTTTTTTTTAATCTATGGCATTTGTATCTTGTTCATAGTGGATTTGACAAGATCAATCTCTGCAAAGAGTTAATATGCCTATATCCACTGAAAGTAGTTCATCTCATTCGTAGATGGATGTACATTCAGGGGTGGATATGAGTTTTTCGTTGTATTCTTAAAACGATCACTCTAGATTATACCTTATGCAAAGAAATTTGAAATGTTTGAAAAATTTCATTAATTTCTAGCAATGGTTAAAACCATTAAGGTAAGTGGTTAAAGATCTTGCGAACTGATAGGGTGGAGAAATAGTTAGTAGATATGCAGTTCAAAGATCATTAAATTGATTTTTGAATTATATCCAAACTTACCTCCCCAGAAATTTCGAGTTGCATGTTAATGATTAGTTACTAGTCGTTGCCTAATTCCTTCTATGGTAATACAATTTCAGAATGATGTAATGGTTGTATACTTAATGTAAAACATTACTAGATTCATGGATGACCTAATCAAAAATCTTAAGAAAAGCTAGAACTGTTAACCATGGTTTGTTAGCTTTTCTAAGTGATTAGGGGTGGACCATCCCATTGTCAATAGATAAGAAAGTGTTTGTTCAAACAAATACTAATTTTCTAAGAAAATTACTAAGTCTGAAAAACAAGTAGCAAATAAAGGAGACATTTAATTCTTGATTCCAAAAGTGTTCTATCATCTTATATAACATATGATGATCCCACTGCCTCTGTTGTCTTGTCACAACCGAAGAGATCAATACCATTCAATTTTCTTCGACATAATTCACGGTACCTCGTCGTAGTGGGAGAGTTTCTAGGAACTCACCTTCTTATGACTTGGGAGACACTAGTGATTAAAATCCATTGTGAGTTTAAACAAGTAATGGATTGTCAAGATAAGAAACTAAGAAGAAAGCCAATAGAACTATGGTTTAATCCATTCACATGGAATAACCTAAAGTTTTCTATTACAAGGACATAAAAGGAAATTTTCGTTTATAAGTCTATTCAATGGACTTAACAAACTTCATGTTCCTAGTATTATAGGTTTGAGTTTATCTAAACCTATGGCTTGTGGTATACCTAGTAATTACTTACTCTAATGCAAGCAACTTACTTTAGTAAGATGCTGAAGCATTTTCTTTCTAATGGCAATCTATAGAAACTTCACAACTTTTTAGGTATAGATTTTATTTATCTAAGGAAAAGTCTTAACTATTCCAGAAAAGATGAAGCCATGAAAGAATTTCTTATATCAACAGTGAGAGGTCTTAGATATGCTTTTGTATGCCTTAGACCAGACACCTGCTGTTGAGTGGGAGTAATGAGTAGGTATCAGATTAATCCAGGAGAAGAACATTGGAAGACAATCAAGTAAATCCTAAGATTAAGAAGAGGAACTATATGCTAGTCTATAAGAGTGTGTTTAAAACTCTTAGACTACACCATATCAGATTTTCGAAATTTGCCTATGTGCTAGTAAATATTTCTGATAAGATGGTGGTTACTCTGGGGGTGGAATAGTGATTTTTGGAGAAGTGTAAAAACCTATCTGAAGTCTCTAGGTCTACCAGAGAGAGACTGAATGTTAAAGCTGCAGGAAAGGTACTTATTCAGTCTAAGGAAAGTTCTATACATTTTTGGCATCATTCCAAATTGCCTTAAACTACTAGTGTTAATTTCCTGATTAACCAAAAGTAGTTGCCAAAGATATAGAATCCAGTATCCCAAGAGAGTAGACATATAGAGAGGAATTTAACATTATCAATGATTTTGTGATTAAAGGAAGAGTAATAGTGGAGAAAAGGTTGTGGTTAATTCAACCTTTCAGATCCTATTACGAGGAGTTTACTACTACTACTACACTTGATTTGTATATCAAGGTGTTGAGATTATTTGAAACGCACTTTTTGTTGTATATGGTTATAAAATACTTGTGAAAGTGTAACTGTATAATTAGTAATTCTTTCTTGGACCACCACTACTAATCTAACTCTATGATTTGCCTATACAAGTAGGAGATATCTAAGATTGAGGATTTATATCATTTAGGGATAGAATTCTGGGAATATAATCATATGCGTCATCTAATTTCTTAAGAGAAAATATGACTTTATAAGATTTATAGACCATTCATCCAATGATATGTCATTAAGCTAATTCGAAATGAATAAGCTAAGAGGAATTAGGATAATTTCGTTTTAAATAAGAATCCAACGATGCTCCGATTAGCGAGAGTCAAAGTAATCTTATTTATACAATCTTCTTGTTTCATATTGTAAAACACTAGTCTAAGTTGTCATCAATTGATGAATAGTTAGATGTTGCATATACAATATTTATCTTTCGAGATCTAACAATATTATGTTAGTCTAATGGAGAAAATCCATTACGGATTTATCTCATTAGAAGAACAAATCAAGTTTGACCAACAATGAAGATTCGAAATTAAACTACAATTTAATAACAGAAAATAACATGGTTCAATACAAATTCATACACAATTCAGAAATTATTAAGCACATAGCAAGTAGGAATGACAAGTGAAAATACTAAAACATACAATCCTAAATAATTTCCAAGGTTTTCAACAAACTAATATCAGTGTCCCGTTTAGGCGAGAGTCAAAGCTACCATCCATTGAATAGAGTTGTCAGCTCATCTAAAATGTCAAACATTCTAGCAACCTTTTATTCGATCAAGATGTGAATCCGCGTTGTCCCGTTTAGGCGAGAGTCAAGGCTATTCTATCTTATGAGCTTCCACCATTGTTTCATATTCTTGCAAGTCTTATACAGTCGCCACCATTAGGGTGGTCATAAACTATATAAAAAACTTACAAGATTACTTATCTTTCGAGATTAAACGGTGCTAACTTGCTAATGAACGTTCCTCCATTAGGGAGGATTACTCACTAAAACAATAGCTATGTAAAACCAACAATGGAGATCGAATATCCTTATAATAATAAAGCTCATTATTTAATGAAGGGTTGTATTTTCTTCTAATATTTATTTTAATCCATTTATTTTAAATCTATATCTATTTAATTAAAATTTCCAATTTAGAATGAAAAATTCCAAATATAAATTTTAATTTAATATTTATAAATTATACTTAGATAGTGTTGCTCCAGAATTCGCCCAAAATACGTGGACCAGTCGAGAGGGGACACGTGGATCAGATAACTTGGAAAGATTTGCTAAGTCTTTGTGCGCCACCAGGAAGCACTGTTAGCATGGGTCCCGGAGGAGGCACCCGGAGTACAAGGTACTCCAGAAAGCTAGTATAGCGTGAAGACTCTCCGGGATATGTCAGGTCTCTCCCGAGCAATCAAGTCGCATTTAATGCTGCATGGGAGGAAGCGTGTTGGGACTGTAACACGCAATAAAGTCTGACGGCACAACCCCCAAACAGCAGCGCTACAGTAATGATCATTTAAGTCTAGCGACGGCTACTCTGCGAAGAGTCACGTCAATCACAAGGCAAAAAGGACATTCTTCTTAAAAGCCCTACAGCACCTAGGGATTTGACCATGCATCACCCATGGTATATTCATCGGAAATGCCCAACTTTATGGATACTTACAGACACATGTGTAAGAACAATTCTAGGGATTACCCCACCAAAACACTATAAATACCCCCTCAAAGCTCATTTAATGGGGTCGAGAATCTTGGTTTGCAAAAGAGCAAGAAGAGAAAATACTCACCAAGAACATTCTCTGTATTTAAGAGAAAAACATTCTCTCAAGTGTAGAATCTGTATTAAATACATCCATTAATAACAGAGGCTCGTGGACTAAGGCTCATTAACGCCCCAACCACGTAAAAAATCTTCATCTCACTTTCTTACAGCTCTTTATTATAATCATATTTGAATAGTTGCCGAAAACCTCGGTCAACATTTTGGTGCTTTCATTGAGAGCTGAGGAAAGCTGCTACATAACAAGCATTTGACTTCACAACAATGGTGGAGACAAGAGCTACACGTCATCCTCGCCCTCTAGAAGACGCTCAAGATCCCAATGAGGAAGATGTAGCCTCAAGGGCCGCAGAGGAGTCCGAGGAAGAAGAAGAAGAAATAGTTCCCGACGAGAACTACGAGGAACACCTCGACGAGTATGCCTATGACGGAGGAAGCTACTCGGAGTTGGTGCTCCTCAGACAAAAAGCTATCGATCATGAAGCTGAGATCGAAGCTCAGAAAGCGCAAAATCAAAAAATGCAGGATGTGATGCTAGCCATGCAGAAAGCCATGGAGGCAGCTGGTATTCACGTGCATCCCAAGGCGACGGCCGCTGGGCTCGACGGGGAGCCAGCGACGTCTTCGCCTAATTCCCAGCAGCAAAGACCTAGGGAACCTAGCCCTATAAGGCACCCTGCTGAGGAAAACCAAACAAAAAACCCTACTTCTACCCCTGGTCGGAAGAAAAAGGTGCAGGATCCGCGAAGGGTCCGCTCGGATTTCCCTAAAGGGAAAGGTCCGCAGAGGGGCAAGCCCCAAAGAGGGAGTCTTGGCCCTCAGGATCGAGGGGACCGGAAAAGCGTTTCCGTGCACCAGGAACCAGGGGGTAGAGGAAGAAGAGGACAGAGATGTCCACCCATTGATCTGAGAAATCAAATCAATGGGAATCAAGGTGACCTCCGAGATCACCTTGACCAAAAAAGATACAGGCCCGTGGTCTCCTCGGGTACTGTAAACGAAGGGATTATGGCGGAACTTGCCATACTTCGAAAAGATATTGCTCGAGTCTCCCAGAGGCAGAAGGGAGACGACTCCGACTCGGACAGTGAGGATCGGGAGCCTTGTGCCAAACATATCCTGGAGGCGGAGCTCCCTAAAAACTTCAAGATGCCCGAAATGGCAGCATATACTGGGAACTCCGACCCCAGTGATCACTTGTCACGGTTCAACCGAGTCATGACAGTCATGCGGGTCAGCAATGACGCCAAATGCTTGTGCTTCCCCCTCACTCTGAGCGGATCGGCAGAGGAATGGTTCAAAAAATTGGAACCAGGATCGGTGGGTTGTTGGAACAAACTCCAAACCAACTTCCGGAGACAATTTGTCGCTGCCAGGAAGGTCAACTTGGAGGTTAGTGCCTTCACCAACATCAAGCAACTGCCCACCGAGACCTTGAAGAATTACATCAAGAGGTTCCGAGAGGAAGCCTCGAAGACCAAGAAGGTCGACGACGGACAACAGCTTGCGCTTCTCCAAGCAGGAATCCGCACTGGGACTCCCTTCTGGAACGAATTACAGCAAGAAGGCGCTGCTAGCCTTCAGGACTTCCAGAAGCGAGTCCAAAAATATGTTAACCTCGAAGAAGCCCAGATCGTGGCTTACGGAGGCTATTATCCCACCGGGATAGCGGGATACATGCCAGGAGTGTCGCCCTCGGGTACCGTCCCGACCGCAACCCCACCGGTAAGTGGCATACAGTTCTCTGCCACTCCCGGATACAGCCAGGGTCAAGCTTTGGCCCCGGCATCTTCCCATTACGGCAACCCGTCCGGGGTGAATGGACGGACTCCTTCACAGGCGGCCCCGACTGCTAGCTTAACAGGCCCTACCCAGGGGTCGAGGAGCAAAAGGTCCTCCAAGGGCAGCACCCGAACGGGAGAGAAGCGCCAAAAGAAGGGGTACACACCCCAATACACCCAGTACACAGAGCTCACGGACTCTCAGGAACGTGTATATTTTGCCACAAGGCAGAATACGCACTACCGGAGACCCCAGCCATTCTACAAAGACAGCTCCCGGAGAGATCCGAGTAAAAGATGCGAGTACCACAACGACATTGGTCATAGCACCAACGAGTGTAAAAATCTCAAAGACGAGATTGAAAATTTGATCCGTTTGGGCCACCTCTATGAGTGGATCAAAAATAGGTTGCCCCACCTTAATCCAGGGCAGGTGGTCGGGGGTATGCCTCCGGGAACGCCAGGGGGTACAGCAGGAGTATTGCCTCCAGCTGCTCCCGCAGGTGACACCCAGCATATACTCGGACTACCGCCCAGGCCTAATGGACGGGTAGCCATGATCTCCGGAGGTCCCCATATCGGAGGAAACACTCGCAAGGAGCGAAAAAGATATGCCGAGGCCGCAAGACACAGTGAGGTGTGGGAGGTTACTCAACTCCCGGCTCAAAGGCCTCGGCTAATGGACCAGCCCATAACGTTCACGGAAGAAGACGCCAAGACGGTGCGTTTTCCCCACCACGACCCGCTGGTCATAGAGACCCCCATCGCAAATAAGGTGGTGGCTAGGGTCCTGATTGACAATGGGAGTTCCGTGAACTTGCTCTTCAAAAAAGCCTTCACTGTGATAGGGTTGACTGACCGGGACCTCTCGCCTAGTGGATCACAGCTCACAGGGTTTAACGGGACGACGCTAATCCCGATGGGAAAAGTCAGGCTCCCAGTTACCCTGTGCCCGGATACCCCCCAAAGCACATTCAAGTATTGCACCTTCGTGGTGGTAGACTGTCCAACAGCCTACAACACAATCCTAGGCCGACCGGCCCTCGTCGACTTTGGTGCAATTACTTCAACCCGACATCTATGCCTAAAATTCCCTACCCAGAAAGCCGGAGTTGGAACGGTGAGGGGAAATCAGGGAGAGGCCAGGCAATGTTACAATGTTGCCACCCACTTACCAGTACTCGTGGTCCGGGGGCCCCCTGAGATAGAGAAGGCTGAAGAGGACGAGTTGGATCCTCGCATAGGGTCCGAAAGGGTCGTGGAACCAATGGAGGACGTCGAAGAAATACCAGTGTGCGACGACGACTCCACCAAAGTACTCCGGATAGGGAAGAGCCTGGATCCGGAGGAAAAGGATAAAATAATAAAAACACTGAAGGGCGCCATCGACATCTTCGCATGGCGCCAAGAAGACATGACCGGCATCAGCCCTCATGTCATCACCCATGTACTCAATGTCAACCCGGACATGCCCCCTGTACAGCAAAAGAGACGCCCGCTCGACTCGGTGAAAGCCGAGGCCTTAGAGAAAGAGGTGGACAAACTTTTGTCCAATGGCATGATCCGCGACGTATACTATCCGGAATGGCTGGCCAATCCGGTCCTGGTGCCCAAGCCGAACGGGACTTGGCGGGTTTGTATAGATTTCACAGATCTAAACAAAGCCTGCCCAAAGGATCGCTTTCCGCCGCCCAGATCGACCGTATGGTAGACGCCACGTCCGGATTTAAGCTGCTGTCTTTCATGGATGCCTATGCTGGGTACAACCAAATAAAAATGCATACGGCAGACCAGGAGTGCACTAGCTTCAGGACCGATAAGGGGGTATACTGTTACCTAGTCATGCCTTTCGGACTGAAAAATGCAGGAGCAACCTATCAAAGAATGGTTAACCAGATGTTTAAAAGCCTCCTGGGACGAAACATGGAGGTATATGTAGACGACATGCTCGTCAAATCCAAAGCATGCAACAGCCATGCAAGCGACTTAGAAGAATGTTTCGAAGTCGTCCGGAGATACAGCATGAAGCTCAATCCGAAAAAATGCACCTTCGGGGTCAAGTCGGGAAAGTTCCTGGGCTTCATAGTCAGCCAAAGGGGGATCGAGGCGAACCCGGAGAAAATCCAAGCTCTCCTGGACATGCCATCCCCCAGGAAACATAAGGACGTGCAGAGCTTGACCGGAAAGGTAGCCGCACTGAGCCGCTTTATCTCACGATCCACGGACAAGTGCATACCCTTCTTCAACATACTGAAGAAATGCCAAAAGTTCGAATGGTCAGATGAATGCGAGGAGGCATTCAAAAGGTTAAAAGACCACATGGCCAAACCTCCTATCCTATCAAAACCCGTCCTTGGAGAGGACTTGTTCCTTTACTTGGCCGTCTCCGAGCATGCGGTCGGCCGCCGCACCGGTCCGGAGGAAGAAAAATTCAGCACCCCGTGTACTATGTTAGTAAGCGCATGGTAGGGGCCGAGACAAGGTACCCGGTTATTGAAAAATTAGTATTCTGCCTCCTGATGGCATCAAGGAAGTTGAGACCATACTTCCAAGCCCATCTGATCAGAATCTTGACCAATCATCCGCTTCGACAGGTTCTCCAGAAGCCCGAAGCATCCGGAAGACTCCTCAAGTGGGCGATGGAGCTGAGTCAGTTCGACTTACATTACGTGCCCCAGATTTCCATAAAAGGCCAAGCCTTGGCAGACTTCATCACCGAATGCAATGAAGCCGAGGCAACAGCCAATACACCGGAACCACCAATCCCCACTTGGAGAGTATTTGTGGACGGAGCTTCTAATGAGAACGGCTCAGGAGCCGGAGTGGCTATGATATCACCTACTGGATTGCGGCTCCAGGCGGCACTCCGATTCAACTTCACAGCTTCGAATAACGAAGCCGAGTATGAGGCCCTGATAGCAGGGCTAAAGTTGGCTAAAGCTGTAGGAGCCAAGAGAGTGGAAGTCTACAGTGATTCTCAGCTGGTCGTAAACCAAGTTTCCGGAGAATACCAAACTCGCGGCGAGCGGATGGCCGCGTACGTAGCCATAGTCCGAGAACTGCTCCACGAGTTCACGGACTACAAAGTAGAAAGAATCCCCCGAGAGAAGAATGCTCATGCGGACTGTCTGGCTAAGTTAGCCTCGGACAGCGAGATCGAAGAGCTGGGGGTAGTACCAGTGGAACGCTTGGCAGAGCCAAGCATCAAAATAAAAGAGACCACACAAACGGTTGGGCAAGAACCTAGCTGGATGGTCCTCATCATAAAGTACATAACCACAGGTGAGTTGCCCCAAGAGAGGGCACTGTCTCGAAAGATTCAGTATCAAGCTCATCGTTATGTAATGATGGACCGCATTCTCTACCGGAGAGGACTCAGCATGCCTTATTTAAGGTGTGTATCGGACCCTGAAGCTAGACAAATCATGCTAGAGGTCCATGAAGGGTTCTGTGGAGATCATACGGGAGGACCCAGCCTCTCAAAGAAAATATTGAGGCAAGGGTACTTCTGGCCAACAATGAAAAAAGATTGTATAGACTATGTCCAAAAGTGTGACTCGTGCCAAAGGTACGCGAACATACCGAGAGCCCCTCCAAATGAGATCACTTTGATGACCAGCCCCTGGCCCTTCGCGGTCTGGGGAATAGATCTCATCGGGTCTCTACCTACGGGAAAAGGAGGGGTAAAGTATGCAATAGTAGCAGTGGACTACTTCACCAAGTGGACAGAGGCTGAGCCTATGAAGACAATAACTGCTAAGAAGGCATTGGACTTTGTTATTAAAAACATAGTGTGTCGATACGGCTTGCCTCACAAAATAGTCTCAGACAATGGAAAGCAATTTGATTGCGAGGAATTTACTGACTTTTGCAACCAACACGGAGTGGTAGAAAGCTTCTCCGCGGTAGCCCGGCCTCAAACAAACGGCCAGGCGGAAGCAGTCAATAAAATCCTAAAGGTCACCTTGAAAAAGAAGCTACTGGCCTGTAAAAATAACTGGCCTGAAGAATTGCCAAGGGTATTGTGGGCCTACCGGACGACCCCCAGAACCACAACCGGTCACTCGCCGTTCTCAATGGCGTACGGTTGCGAAGCAATGGTCCCGGTGGAAACATTATTCCCATCCCACAGAAGGACGACTTATGATCCGGCCACCAATCAGGCACTGGTCCAAGAGGCTTTGGATCAAGTCGAAGAACTCCGGGATGAGTCTCAAATACGGATGGCTGCTTATCAAAAGAAGGTGACCAAATATTTTAACTCCAAGGTTAAAAATAGAAAATTCGCTATTGGGGATATGGTCCTAAGAAGGGTTTTTCCAGCCACCCAAGAACCCGGAGTGGGGGTACTTGGACCGAATTGGGAAGGACCATATGAAATCGAGGACGAAATCGGTTCTGGCACTTACAAACTGAAAAGAATGGACGGAACTACTGTCCCAAGAGCCTGGAATGCCGATCACCTCAGAAAATATTACCAGTAGCAAATTAAACTTAGATTTTGTTCAAAGGGTTTGTACCGTCCAAATGTATGCCTCCTCTATATTAAATAAAACTGAGTGCCTTAAAAACAAAGTTTCTATGCCACTCAGGGGGGTACTAGGGTATACCGCACGGACAAACAAAAACAAACTAAGTAAAATATCCTGACCCAAAGGGCAGGTCAAACTAAGTAAAATATCCTGACCCAAAGGGCAGGTCAAAAAATATGCGCAAAAATAAAAAGCATAAGTATAAAAACCCTGAGCCAAAGGACAGGTTAAAATATATAAGTGTGACAAATAGAGATCGCATATATATAAAAAAAAAATATCCTAGCCCAAAGGGCAGGTCATATACATATAAATGGCCCGGGGACAGGCCTTCAAAATATAATTGTCTCCCCTTCAAATGAAAGTTGCCGCCTATATGTAAATTGTTCTAAGGCAGCAGCAAATATGTACAAACAAAAAAAAGAGTTATAAAAGAAACGGGTAGAATCTGGGTCAATAATACGGCAGCTCAGTCAGCCCGCGGAGGAAGACGAGGTCCAATCCGTGCCTCAAGCGCAGCATCAAGCTTCTTCTTCTTTTCCCGAAATCTGGCAATCATCTCCTCGGGTTTGGGATAAAAAGTAAGCTTGATACTCTGATCATTGGTGGCCCAAGCCATATAGACACCATCATCAAAGCGCTTCGGGCACCGGGCGCAGGAAACAGGAGAAAGGAGCTCGGCCCTCTTGGCCTTCCTGGTGGACTGTTCTTTGAAATCCCTAAGCTCCTTCAACTCCGCAGCTAGAGCGGCCTTGGATTCGATGTCCGACTGGTGAGTCTCCTCTAGAGATCTCACCTTGGCAACCATTTCATCCAAAGCCTCCCTGGCCTCCCGGAGATCTCGCCTGGCCTTCTCGGCAGCCTCGGTTTGAGCCCTTAGTTCCTCCTAATGATGGGCCTCCATCCTATCTCTCCGCTGAGCCTCGTCCCGGATCATGGCCTCCGCCTGAGCCTCCCTCCGTTTGGCCTCCTCTTCCTTGGCCTTGGCCGCTGCCTCCTGGCGCTCGGCAGCCTCCTGGTAGATCTGCCTCTCCGCTGTGAGGTCTTGGAGGACCTTCCTGACATCATTCATGTCCCCAAAGTCGGACAGAGCGAAGCCATGGTTTATGATGTTCCTGGAGAGGCGGCCAGCCTCAGCAGCAAGCTGAACCATAACGAAGTATAAGGAAAAATTTCTCAAAGGAAGAAAACAAAATACAAACAACAAAAAGGAAACGCAAAAAAATTGCAGAGTACTTACCACCGTGAGAGAATGGCTGAGGTCCTGGACCTGGAAGATGGAGTTCAAGGAAGCACAAGTGGCAAACCGCTTGGGCGCGCAACGTGTAAGCTGAGAAGCGAACTCGCCGGTCATCTCCGCGGCAAAGGGAGCCAAGGTAGGCCCTAGGAGAGGACGGAACCAGTCCGTTAAGGGGTCCAGATTGAGGTTCCACGGATCATGGTATTCCGGGTGGTTGATGCTCGCCTCAACCTCAGCTCGCAGAATCCTCCTAAGGGCCTCCACTTTGGCATACCCCCGGGAGTACTCATCCATAGCGTAGTTGTCTTTGGCTATGCGAAGCTCCTGCCTCACCTCATCCCCCGGAATCGGGGTAAGCTCGATGTGGGGAGGAGCAGGATTTTCCTCCATCGGGGAGACCCCACCGTCTAGGCCATGAGCAGGAGTGTCGGCCCTCCGAGGCCTCTTCGGCTCATCCTGGGCAACCATCTTGCCCTTACGCTTGCGAATCAGGGCCACTTCAGGCTCCTCCTCGTCCTCCTCTGCTACCTCCGGAGGGGCTTGAGGCTCTCCTGCACCCTCAACGGCTTCCTCCGAGAAGTCCCACCCTTTCCCTTGGCCTTCTCCCGGAAGCACCTCCTCGTCATCCACTAAGTCAATGGTTTCGGGGGGAGCGCCGGAAGGAACCTTCAAGGAAGGGGCCGGGGGAGAGGGAGTGAAAGCCGGAGGAGCCACGGGAGTATGAACCCCGGCAAGCTGTTCCAGGATGGCATCCATGGAGGTACCTGTTCCAAAAAATAAGCAAGTGTTAGAAGTTCGTGAGGAACCGCTTATAAAAGATACAGCAAATAAGCTACCCCTACCCGAACTTCCTAATTCGGCCCTGGCAAAGTCCTGAACTTTAATGCTCGCAGCATCATCTCCAAGATAACTGTCCGAGGGCCGAAACCAGCTGGACGCTATGTAAGCTGATGGACCTAAGGGAATAGGTTCCGGAGGGCCGGAGCCCATCCGGGACCGACCTAGGTAATCTCCTAAGTTCGTAAAATAAAATTCCTTCAAACGATCCCCCCACCAGGTCAACGGCATCTTAAATCTACGAAGACGCTCGTCGAACCCTACGGGCCTATGACTGGTATATTCATCAACGGAAGGAACATAGCAAATTATCAAGGGAGACTTACCGCCGGCACCGGAAGTGCTAGCACCGGGAGCACCCGAGTTTGGTTCGGGGGCTGAAGGCTGAGGCCGGGAAGTCTGCTTCTCAGAAGAATCTTCAAGACGAAGGGGCCTCCCGGTGGGATGATCCCCAATCTCTTCTTGAAGTATCTTGTCAAAAAATTTAGCTTCGGACTTCCCGCCAATGTCTTGGCTCCTTCGCACCACCGGACTCCCCACACGAAGCCCTCTCCCAGAGGCAGCCTGGGCCTTAGAGTACGCCTTCTCCTGGGCCTTCCGGTAGAGATAATCTTGGTACTTCTTCTCTGCCGTAGCAATGAGCTCATCCCGGAAGGCCTTCTCCGCAACCGGCGCCCTCACATTGGGGCAGATGACCCGTGAGAGGTTGGAGTCATCCACGGATTGGTGAGAAAGGATAAGTTTGGCCTTTCTACAATTCTCTGTGGTGACTAGGCCCCCGACATCAAGATCGGCGTGGTCGTAGGAGGCGAAGGCTTGGGCCCTTCGAAGGAAAGCCTGAGTGGGAAGCGTCCGCTGGTAAGGTGGGATCCGCACCCACTCCGTGAGAAGCTCCGGGTGGTCCACGGCCCTGAACCCGGAAGAAAAGAAAAAGCGGTGGCGGTACTCCTTAACATGAGTCTGCCTATTATACGAAACCACCCCCTCGTTAGCAGGGTGGATCCGGAACCCATAAAAACCATCCTTAAGTTTGTCCCCTTTCTTGGGGACGGATACAAGTTCATAAAAATACAAAATTTCCGCCGGGCTGGGAGACCCCCAGCCACGGGCGGTGTAAAAAATAAATAAGCTTGAGAGCAGGCGGTAAGCTTGAGGAATAAGTTGGTATGGCGCAAGGCCGACAAATACAAGAAAATTAACAAAGTAATCTTGGAGCGGGAGCATGGCACCGGTCATCAAATGGGTCTGACTCCAAGCCCCGAAGCCGTCATAGTTATGATTAGGCGTCTCCGAGTCGCGAGGAGGCCGGTGAAATGTCCCTGAGGTGGAGGGTTTGATCCCGGCCACATTAATAATGTTCTCCAGCTGGTGAGGACAAGTCAGGGTTGATCGAAGCTCGGCCGCTTCCCAACCGGTTGCACGGGACTTATACCCCTCCTGGGCAACGGGTCCCAGAGAAACCTCCTCCAGCGTGGCCATACCTTTCCCTTTCTTCTTCGAAGATTTTGAGCCAGAAGCAGACATTTTGTGTTCTGAGAAAAACAAAAAGGGAAAAAGAAAAGTCCGAGCTTAGGTCCCATACCAAACCCTAAATCAAGAAAAAGGGAGTGGGGGTCCCCTAACCGCCGGAAAGAGGCTCCTCCGGACACGTGTCACATGGGAAACTCGGAGAGAATCCCCGAACAAGTGTCGGGTGCGGTGAAATCGCGTAAAGTGGTTTTGCAAAAAGAAAAAAAAAGAAAAAAAGAGAAAAGCCATCCTATGCCCTAAGCAATCGGTTAAACGAAGAACACATGGCCCTCTTCAAACGTAACCGTATAACTACAACGGGGCATGATAATGGCGATTCTACAACTAACGCGATAAACATAAAGCGAACTCGAAGAACTTAAACACTCACACACCCAGAAGCCTCTAAGTACGAACCCAGAAAACGAACGAAGTAAATATAAGCATGTTATTATCTAAGGATGCAAGAAACTTACAGTCGATCGTTGAACTGGAGGTACTGAATGTGGTTGAGTGAAAGTTGAGAAGAACTGGCAAAGTCAAACACTGGAAAACTGAATGAAATGTCTGGGTATTAAGACAGTTCGTGCTACTTTGAGGAATTTTCTCTCTAGGAAATTCGAGCAGAAATGGCAAGGAATGGAAAGTAACCGAAATGAAGGAAAGGTGGTGGCTTTTATAGGCAAAAACGCACGAGGAACAGGCGTCATCACCTACCAATCGCACGGTGAGGGAGACGCACGATTCGAATTCCCAAAAATCAACGGATCAGATCAATCTACCATTAAGGCGGTGGAAACGTTTGAGTATCCGTCTGACACCATTAATGCGCCGCATCAATCATGGGGCGTGAAACGAATCGACCTCTGCAAAAGCGAATCGCTGCATTTAATGCCATTATCAGACGCACCTCCACGCGCCCCCAGGTTCGTATCAGAAGACCGAGGAGGCGGCTGGAGACATTCCTGCAAAAAGCAAATCGCTGCATTAAATGACATCATTTAATTTGCCCCCACGCGCTCGAGGCTCGAGCTAGGGAAACGAGGAGTCAACCGGAGACACTTGAACAAGCCTTGGTTTATTTTTACTAAGTAAACAAGGCTTGGGGGGTAAATGTTGCTCCAGAATTCGCCCAAAATATGTGGACCAGTCGAGAGGGGACACGTGGATCAGATAACTTGGAAAGATTTGCTAAGTCTTTGTGCGCCACCAGGAAGCACTGTTAGCATGGGTCCCGGAGGAGGCACCCGGAGTACAAGGTACTCCAGGAAGCTAGTATATATAGCGTGAAGACTCTCCGGGATATGTCAGGTCTCTCCCGAGCAATCAAGTCGCATTTAATGCTGCATGGGAGGAAGCGTGTTGGGACTGTAACACGCAATAAAGTCTGACGGCACAACCCCCAAACAGCAGCGCTACAGTAATGATCATTTAAGTCTAGCGACGGCTACTCTGCGAAGAGTCACGTCAATCACAAGGCAAAAAGGACATTCTTCTTAAAAGCCCTACAGCACCTAGGGATTTGACCATGCATCACCCATGGTATATCCATCGGAAATGCCCAACTTTATGGATACTTACAGACAGATGTGTAAGAACAATTCTAGGGATTACCCCACCAAAACACTATAAATACCCCCTCAAAGCTCATTTAATGGGGTCGAGAATCTTGGTTTGCAAAAGAGCAAGAAGAGAAAATACTCACCAAGAACATTCTCTGTATTTAAGAGAAAAACATTCTCTCAAGTGTAGAATCTGTATTAAATACATCCATTAATAATAGAGGCTCGTGGACTAAGGCTCATTAACGCCCCAACCACGTAAAAAATCTTCATCTCACTTTCTTACAGCTCTTTATTATAATCATATTTTAATAGTTGCCGAAAACCTCGGTCAACAGATAGATAAATAACGTGAATTATTTCTATCTTAGTAATAATTTCCATAAATATTTAGAAAATTATTCAATTTAAGTTGTTTCAAAATTAATTTGAATTAATTTACAACTCAAATTTAACTTTCTATAAATATATATTGCATTTTCGAAAATGCTTTAAAATAAAATAAAAATAAATCCTGGAAAATTACTCTAATTTTATGTTGGCCCAAAATTAATAAAAATTAATTTTCAACAAAAAATATAATTTTCCTATTTAATTAAATATCTAAGAAAAATTTCAAATATTTAAGTATCATGATTAAAAAATCAACTTAAATATTAATTTTTCTATTTAATTAAATACACTAGAAAAATACTTCAAGCAAAACAGATAATATCTATCTAGACTTTCATAGACTAATTAATCCAATTTCTAATTATAATATATTTTAGTTCATTTATTTTAATTAACCATTAAATGAAAAAATCACTGATTTAAGTAGGTCCAAAATTAAATAAATAATTTTTAACTTTAATCTATTTTTCAAATAAAATTCGAAATTTCTACATTAAAGAAATGTAATTTCGAAATTTTGGGAAATGATTAATAAAATAAAATAAAATATATTCTGAAAATTATTCAAACTTAAGTTATTCTGAAATAAGATTCCAAACTTAAAATAATTTTCAACTTTAATTAAATAACATGAAAATAACAATATTAAAGTATCATGATAAAATCAACTTAGATATTGAAATTTTCAATTTAATTAAATGTATTAAATTCAGGAAATAAATAATTAAGTGAAGAGGAAACTTAATTATTAATTCTAGTTTAATACTAGGAAAATATTCTAAACTTAGATTGTACCAAAATTAATTATGAGACAATTAATTTCACAATCAATGATATTTTCCTATTTAATATTAGAAATAATAACTAGTACTAGAAATAACTATCTAGAATATATCATTGACTAAGTGTTTTTCTAAAATTAACTTTAAAATATTACATCAAAAATAAATTTCATATATTTTAAAAGTTAATTATGTTGCTAATTCAATTTTAATTAGGTTAGACTAATATAATTAACCTAATACAATTATTTAAATAAGGCAAATGGGCCTTCACACTTGGGGTAGTTCATGTGAGGGGGAGCTGGGTTCAGTATGTCGTACCCACTTCTATGGCCCCCAACTCTCACACAAGGCCCAAAAGAGAGGAATTTAACCTTAAAATAAACAATTGTTATTCATTGAATAAGCCCAAATCTAATTGAGCCTAAATAAAATATCCTTATGTCAAAATTTATTTTGGCAACCTAGTCCATTTACTTAGTAAAAACTTAAATGGGCTTCCTATATGCATCTAACCCCAAAAGCAAGCATATAGGCTCACACAGGTCAAATGATTTGGATGGGCCCTATCATGTCACTAGGTTTACACAGATGAAAGAAGTACAAAATTTACCTGTTACAAATTATTTATAAGATCTATCGTCAATTGGACTATGATTAAAATCAGATCATTGGATCATGATCTTTTAACAAGTTTATCATACCAATTACGATCAGATAAATAATAGGTTTGTTAAAAAGTTTTGAATAAACAATATGAATAAACAAACATTGTCCATGTAACAGATGTGAATCAAGATATTAATATAATTAAATTATTATTCTTAAACTAACCAAATAAAGGAAACTAATTTTAAAATATCTAGGTTTATTTGAATCAAATTAAATTAAATATCTAATAAGATCAATGATTTAAAAGGAAAGAATCTCCAATATCACTTTCAGATCTTATAATTTAATAAAATAAACCAATTTTAAAATAGATTTGGTTAAATAATAATTACCATAATTATATGTCAAAATATCTCAAATTAAGCAATATTCAAATCTCTACAAAAATATCTATGTTATTTAAATATTTAAGATATGATTTATAAATTTCTAATAAGGAAAAAAATGATATATATAGAAAAAATATCATTTTTATACTTATAATTTATAAATAATTAAATATTTAACAAAATAACAAATTTTTTGAATTTGAAAAACATTATGGTAAGTATATCTATAAAAATATCTATGTTAATTTCAAATTTATTAATTATTTAATTTGTCATATATGATAATTTTAATATAATATTTTAAATAAAAAGACAAAGTTATCTTTTAATTTAAAATATCTTAAATATCAAAATATCTAATCTTATAATTAAATAATAAATAAATATTAAAGAAGTTAACAAATTTTTAAATCTGACCATAATAGGACATATTTAAAATTGGAAACATTCCAAACTAGAAAATATTTAAAATTGGAAAGAATTCCAAATTGAAAATATTTAAAATTGGAAACATTTCAATTTAGAAATATTTAAAATTGGAAAAATGAATTTTTGGGAAACAAACCCATGAAAAAATTAGATTTTTGGGGAAAAACCCAAAAATCACAATTTTGGGAAACTGCTGCCCAGGAGGCTGCATGCAGCAGCCCAGGAGGCTGCCAGCAGCCCCTTACGCGCGCGGAGGAGGGGGTGATGCCGAGAAAACTCGGTCAGCTGCAGGGTGTGCACGGGCGGAGGTGCAGGGTGCACACGGGCTGGATGCACAGCCCACGCGTGCGATTGAGCACCCATGCATACCCGAAATTCAATTTTTCCAAAAATCATAACTTTTTCGTTTTTCATCGGAATTGAGTTCCGTAAAAACAAAAATTGCTCAATTTTTCACAAGGAATCCAAATAAAATATTATCAAAAATTGAAAAAATATTTTTCATGGAGAAATTTCGTACAACATATACATTCATCACATAAGCACATAAACCAACATGAAACCATCCAAATCAACACAGAAACATGCAATCATCGTTTTAATTCATATTACATGAAAGTAAATCATTACCATGGCTCTGGTGCCAGTTGTTGGAAATTATTTTACCAGGATCTAGATTTACTAACAAGTATGTTGGATTAACAACCTAATATGAATTTTAAAACAATGAAAATAAACACATATAAAGTTAGAAAACCTTACAGTGGGTGCAGCGGAATAATATGACTCCTTCCGTTCAGATCTCTAGCCCTTGATTCCTTTCTGTAGCAGAGCATCACCAAGATCTGAACCTGGATCTTCTTTTCTCCTTTTTTGATGCAGAAATTCCATAGTCTTCCATACTATGATTGAGATACCACTTGATGTGTGTGGGCACTACTCATCTCACAAGGATTTCGAAATTTTTCTCTCTTTTCTCTCTTGAATTTTGTGGCTTTTCATCCATGCAAGAGAAGAGAACAAGGTTGCTTTATATAGGGAAAAGGGAGAGCACAACTTTCCAAATAAACAGTTTCCTCTTTTACTGTGTAATTGATTAACTGCCTTATTTAGTGTGATCCACCACTTTCCTAATATAGCTAGGCTTTGATTAGCAATTACATGGCAATTAAAAATGAAAATAAAAATTGGGAAACACAAAGGGAGTGCTCGGCCATAGAGGGAACTTTGCCTCACTTGGATTTGGCAGTTTCCTCAATTTTATTTCTATTTCTCCAAAAATGCCATTTTTCCAATTCTAATCATTTAAATGCCAAAACTAATTATTTAATAACTAAAATAGATTATTAAATAATATTGTCATTTAAAATAATTATTAATTAGACATACAAAGTCTCTTAATTAATAATTAAACCTAGAAACCCTTTTATTTACGATTTCATCCTTAAACTGTGAGAATTCATAAAGTAGACATAGTCTAACTTTTAGAATTATAATTGATTAATTAAAATCAATTAACTGAGTCTTACAAGTAGTATGGCCTCAACTAGTATGGGGACCATGGGTCTATATAACCGAGCTTCCAATAAGTCGAACCGAATTTACCAAGTAAATTCCCTAACTTATTAATTCCTCATTGAATCCACACTTAGAACTTGGAATTGCACTCTCAGTCATATAGAAACGCTCTATATGTTCCACGATATAGACACGTCATTAGTTATCCATTGTTATAACCCTAATGTGATCAATGATCCTCTATATAGATGATTTACACTGTACAGGATTAAATTACCGTAACACCCTACAATGTATTTTATCCTTAAAACACTTAACCCTGTATAAATGATATTTCACCTAAGTGAAATGATATCTCCACCATTTATCTTCGTTTGGTTAAGCTCGAAGGAAATCATCCTTTACTTCTATTTGCCAAATAGAAGCTATAGATTCCATATTTATGTTAGCGCTCCCCCACTCAATTGCATTATCGTGTTCCCAAAATGTACGTATCACCCTGATACAAAACTAGGCTTAACTAACAAATCAAAGAACATGAATAACACTCTTGAGATTGAGCCTAACCATATCAGGATTTCGATCATGTGATCTAGGATCAACAGGTGATATTGAATTGAATAGATATTACGGTAAATTTCAACATATCTAATCAAAGTTCCATATCGGTCCCTTCCGATGTATACTCCATACATCCGATACTGGTAAACTTTGCCAATGTCCTGGAAAGGACATAACACTTTTCCAAGGTGTAAGAATACCTATCGATGATTATACCATGTCAGTCTAAATCCAGTGTTCTGACAAATCAAGGAATAAACTTTTGAACATATGATTAAAGATTATATTTCACTGTGCTGACAACACTATAAGCTTTAACCAACTCATATGTTCTGGACTTAAAAAGAATTCATACATTATATACCTATAATCATGAAATAAATCATGTGAACCATGCAACATAAAATGTTATTTCTGATCTTTATTAATAAGTAAATCTGATTATATGAAATGAGTATTATTTAGGGCATAAAACCCAACAAAAATACATTGAGGGATGAGAACGGTAAAGAAATCCCATCTCGATGTAGATCATCTATATAGAGGATCTTTAAATCACAATAAGATTATAACAATGGTTAAATGAGATAGTATATTGATATCGTGGAACATACAATATGCTCTATATAAGTCTGAGAGTGCAATTCTAAGTTCTAAGAGTGGACTCAACGAAGAATTAATAAGTAGGAATTTACTTGGTAAATTTGGTTCACTTATTGGAAGCTCAGCATATAGATCCATGGTCCCCATTCTAGTTGAGAACATTCTGCTTGTAAGACTCATTAATTGATTCGTGATTGATCAATTATAATTCTAAAGTTAGACTATGTCTAATTTTATGAATTTTCACTATTCAGGGGTGAAAATGTAAAGAAAAGAGTTTCTTGGTTTATTTATTTATTAATGGACTTTTTATGTCTAATTAATAATTAAACTAAATGACAATATTATTTAATAATCTATTTTAGTTATTAAATAATTAGTTTTGGCATTTAAAAGGTTAGAATTGGAAAATTGGCGTTTTTGAGAAAATAGAGATAAAATTTGATAAAATTACAAAATCAAGTGAGGCCCAATCAACACCATGGCCGGCCACTTAGATTAGCTTTTTCAAATTAATATCTTCATTATTTTAATGCCAAATAATTCTAAACCTAAACCTAGTAGTTGCCTATAAATAGAAAGTGATGGCTCACTCAAATATATATCTTTGAATAAGCCTTTCTGACAGAAATTTTCTCTCTTCAGAAAACTGAGCCTTCCCCACTTTCTACACCTTGGCCGAAACCCTCTCTCTTTTCTTCTTCATCTTTTTCGTGACCCTAGTGAAAGAGTAAGTGCCCACACACAGCAAGCAGTAACTCAATCATAGATTGGAAGACTGTGAAGGATCAAACTTGAAGAAGGAGGACATTCGGGCTCAGATCTTGATTATACTCTGCTACAGAAAGGAATCAAGGGTTAGAGATCTGAGTGGAAGGAGACATTAATTCCGCTACATCAATGTAAGGTTTTCTTAACTTTATATGTGTTTATTTTATCGTTTTAGAAAGTTCATATTTAGGGTGTTTAAATAACATACTTGTGAGTAGATCTAAGATCCTGGTAAAATAATTTCCAACACATACTTGATCCTGTTTATTGTGCCATCAACACATTGGAAAGTAAACATGACTATGTGAATAATTGTTTCTGGAATTATAACAATGGATAACTAATGATGTGTCTATATGGTGGAACATATAGAGCATTCTATATACTGAGCGTGCAATTCTAAGTTCTATGCGTGGATTCAACGAAGAATTAATAAGTCAGTGAATTTAGGTTATAAATTCTTGATCTGCTTATTGGAAGCTCGGTTATATAGACTCATGGTCGCCCCACTAGTTGAGATAATATTGCTTGTAAGACTCATAGAATTGGTTTTGATTAATCAATTATAATCCTCAAATTAGACTATGTCTATTTGTGAATTTTTCACTAAGTAAGGGCGAAATTGTAAAGAAAGAATTTTAGGGGCATATTTGTTAATTATGATACTTTGTTTGGTTCAATTCATAAATATGATAAGTGACAATAGTATTTAATAATTATTTATAGTTATTAAATAGTTAGAATTGGCATTTAAATTGTTGAATTTGAAAATTGGCGTTTTTGAGAAAATGAGATGCAGAAATGATTAAACTGCAAAATTGCAAAAAGTGAGGCCCAAATCCATATTGTATAGGCCGGCCACTTTTATAGGCTTTATCATCTGATATTTTCATTATTTTAATGCCAAATAATTCAAACGTATAACCATGATGAATCCCATGTTATCACTCTTGATCGAAAATAAGCTGAATGGATCTAACTTTCCAAAATTGAATGAGCACATTAATATTGCTCTCATAGGAGAAAGTGCCTTGTTTGTGTTAACTGATCCGTCTCCTGAAGTGCCGGGGGACAATGCAACCAAAGCTGTTAAAGAGAAGTACGAGCATTGGCAGAATGCTAACAATAAAGCTCTGTACTTCATGCTTTCCAGCATGGTTGACACTCTTAAAACTCGGTTTTTTAAAACCGAAAAGGCTGCTGAAGTTATGACGAAGTTAACTGAGCTATTCGGTAGGGCATCTCTTCAGTCTCACTTTGACGCGACTAAGAAATACATCAATGCACGGATGGAACACCATCAAAATGTGCGTGATCATGTTCTCCTAATGGCAAGTTATTTCCAAGAAGCCCAGAATCATGGTGCTGAAATGGATCACATTATGTCATGAATAAAAAGGACATAGACTTTCATGACCTTCAGACATATGAAAATTTGATTGGAGGTCCCAAGAAGAAAGGGGGTAAACCTCAAAATTCTGGCAATGGTAATGGGACGGTCAAACCTGAGGCAAATGTTGCCTCTACTTCAAAACCCAAATCTAAGAAGAAGTGGAGAAACACCAAGAAGCGTGCCAAAGCCATGAAAAACAAAAAGGCTGCTGCTTCTGGTGATGCACTAAAAGGAAAGTGTTTCTACTGCAATGAAAAATGTCATTGGAAACCCCAATGTCCTAAACTTCTTGCAAAGAAACAAGGTATTTGTTTCTATAAACTTTAAGAGTTTTAGTGAATTATTATGCAATTGGATTATTGATTCTGGACTAACTTTGTTTATTTGTGTCTTCTTCTTATAGGCCAAGCTACTTGAACTCAGATGCTATTTTAGTGAGTTGGATCGGAAAGCATTACAAAAGGGTGAAGATCGTCCAAGATGAAGATGAAGCTCATTTATCTAATTTTGAATTAATTGTTTTAGTTTAAAGACAATTTGGATTTCAAATTTTAGTTTGGGATTTTTATCCCTGTTTTCTCATAATGTTGCAATATTTTATTAATATTAATAATATCTTATTTTCTATTTCAAATACAATGCAATTTATGAGACTGAGCTTCATTTACTTTATCTTAAACAACAATTACCACATTATATTCACATTTTTGTATGTGTAAATGTTTTTATTATTTATACAAATTCTATAATTTTACAGCTCTTCATAGAGTTATATTAATTAAACACTAGAAATTATTTCTATGTTTATTAATAATTGTCAATTCTAATACAATTATTGAGAATTTGTTTAATAAAAGGATCTTTTGATCTGATAGGGGTGGAGAAAAGTTAAGAAAACTATGCAGTTCAACGATCTTTTATATCTAATGAACTATGGATTGTATTCAACTCCACGTAATCTCTATAACACTTAGAGAATCATGATCTTTATAACCTTTAGGGGTGGATCATAATCTCTATATACTTAGGGGTGGAATTTATCCACAATTCCCTATGTAACACATATTTTCTTTAAACATGGAAGTAATCTAATGCATTAGCTATTATAAGTATAAATCCTTGATCTTGATTGTATGTTCCAATTTAGTTTTATTGTTGATGTAGTAGTAAAAAATGATACCTATAAAAGTTCTTTGATAATGTATCACACTACCTTAATTGAGAGGGAGAATTTTAAAATTCTTTACCCATCTTCATTTGGTTGACACTTGTGATAGGAACTTAAGAACACTATTGAAAAGCAAATCTAACCATTCATGTGGATAGATATAACTTATCAGAATTATGAAAAATAAGATAAAAGAATTCTAATTCAGTCTATTCGAATGACTTGAGGAAAGATTTCTTAATCCTCATAATATTTTATGGTATCTTAATTTTGATTAATTAATCTCTGGCAAGTATTTTTTCACTTCAAATACTAGTCTGCTATGTTGATGATTTAGTCTTAAAAGAATCTTATAGTTTCTGACTGATACAATAAGTCACAACTAGATAACTCTCCAAACAATAAAGAGGTTAAAAGTTTTATTTAACCAGACATCTGCTATTGAGTGGGAGCTATCTGAGATGTAATCAAATAAGGAACGTTAGAAGATATTCAAGAAAGATTTATGAAAGTGATCTATATGTTAGATATTAAGGAACTGTATATCAGTTATCCTTATATCTACCGCAACTCATTCAAATTTTGAGATGGTGGTTACTCTGGGGGTGGAGGAGTTATTCTATAATAATTCAAGCTCTACCATAGAAGATTTATAACTTTGTAAATTCGAAATTACCAGAAAGTTATTTTACTGTAGAAAAGTATACACTGTATTATCTCAATTTCATATTTTAAAATATGAGAGATATGTCTTCTGTTTATTCAGATGTACTTTAAAACAGTAAGGATTTAAGTATCCCTTGATGAGTAATGCATATAGCAAAGGATGTTTCATAAATGTATTTATGAACTATTTTCCAAAAGTTTGGGTGGATTCAAGTATACTACATTTGATCTGAAGATCAAGACAACAGATTAATTAATTTGCACAGTTTGTTTTATGTTAGTGCATGTGGGAGTTTGTTGGGTTTTGTGCCTTAAATGAAACCCTTTACAGTCTGATTAGTTATCAATATAAGAAATTTGAAGTGATTCATGTTTGAATGAATTTTACATGCTTATGGTTTAATATGTTTATTATATTTACACACAAAATCTGTTAAGTCTAGATCATATGTTTATTCACAATCACAGTTTTGTCAACACAGTGGAATGTGATTGTGATTATATGATTCAAAAGACTAAGTCCCTATTTCATCAGTGTTTTGGATTTACACTGATGTGATAATCAGCGATGATGTGTACTTACACTTGGAGTAAGTGTTATGTTCTTTCCAAGACATTGGTAAAGAATACTAGTTTCGAATGTATGGAGTATACATTGGACTGGACCGATATTGAACTTAGTTAAGATATTATAAACTTACCGTTATATCTTTCCAAGTCAATATCAGTAGTTGATCTTAAGATTAAAAGAATCTAAATCCTGATATGCTTAGGCTCAACTCAGGAGTACTATTCATGTTCTTTGATTTATTAGTTAAGCCAACTTTTGGGTTAGGGTGATACGTATATTTTGGGAACATGATAGTATGATTGAGTGGGAGTGCTGAACATAAATATGGAATCTATAGCTTCTACTGGTGTATAGAAGTCAAGTGATGATTCCCTTCGAGCTCTGCTAAATAGAAGTAAATGGATTAGCTCTTGTTTAAGTGACTAATTCTTAGATCACTTAACATCATTTACAGGTAGCTAAGTGTTTTAAGGGGCAAAATACGATGAGGGGTGAAAACGGTAAAATTATCCCATCTCGATGTAAATCATCTATATAGAGGATCTTTGATCACAATAAGATTATAACAATGGTTAAATGAGATAGCATATCTATATCGTGGAACATATAATATGCTCTATATAAGTCTGAGAGTGCTATTCTAAGTTCTAAGAGTGGATTCAACGAGGAATTAATAAGTAGGGACTTACTTAGTAAATTCGGTTCACTTATTGGAAGCTCAGCATATAGATCCACGGTCCCCATTCTAGTTGAGACTATACTGCTTGTAAGACTCAATACTTGATTTGTTATTAATCAATTATAATGCTAAAGTTAGACTATGTCTAATTTGTGAATTTTCACTAAGCAAGGGTGAAATTGTAAAGAAAAGAGATTCTAGGTTTATTTATTAATTAAGAGACTCTATATGTCTAGTTAATAATTAAATTAAATGACACTATTATTTAAAAGGTTAGAATTGGAAAACTGGCGTTTTTGAGAAAATAAAAATAAAAATTGTGAAAACTGTAAAAACCAAGTGAGGCCTAATAAACACCTTGGCCGACCACTTAAGCAGGTTTTTCAAATTGATATTTTCATTATTTTAATGCCAAATAATTACTAACCCAAACCTAGTAGTTGCCTATAAATAGAAAGTGATGGCTTAGTCAAATAACAAGTTTTTCACGCTTTTTGTCAGAAAATAAGAAATTGTTTTTTTTTTTTGAAAAACTGAGCCTTCCACTTCTCTCTCTATAGCCGACCTTATACCTCTATCTTTTCCTCTTCATAATTTCAAACCTTAGTGTCCACACACAGCAAGTGGTACCTCAATCATTGATTGGAAGACTGTGAAGGATCACACACAAAGAGAAAGACATTCGGGCTCAGATCTTGATAATACTCTGCGACAGAAAGGATACAAGGGTTAGAGATCTGAGTGGAAGGAGACATTATTCTGCTGCATCAATGTAAGCTTTTCTTAACTTTATATGTGTTTATTTATCGTTTTAGAAAGTTCATATTTAGGGTGTTAAACAACATACTTGTGAGTAGATCTAAGATCCTGCTAAAATAAATGCCAACACATTCAGGGGTGGATATGAGTTTTTTCGTTGTACTCTTAAGACGATTATTCTAGATTTTACCTTATGCAAAAGAAATTTGAAATGTTTGAAAAATTTCATAAATTTCTAGCAATGGTGAAAAACCATTAAGGTAAGTGGTTAAAGATCTTGCGAACTGATAGGGGTTGAGAAATAGTTAGTAGATATGCAGTTCAAAGATCATAAAATTGATTTTTGAATTATATCCAAACTTACCTCCCCAGAAATTCGATTTGCATATTGATGATTAGTTACTACCAGAATGATGAAATGGTTGTGTACTTAGTGTAAACCATTACTAGATTCATAGATGACCTAATCGAAATCTTAAGAAAAGCTAGAACTGTTAACCTGGTTTGCATGTCTGTTAGCTATTCTAAATGATTAGGGGTGGACCATCCCATAGTCATTAGATAAGAAAGTTGTTGTTTAAACAAATACTACTTTTCTAAGAAAATTACTAAGTTTGGAAATAAAGTAGCAAATAAAGGAGATATTTTTTCTTGATTCCAAAAGAGTTTTATCATCTTATTCTACATCAGATTATTTCACTACCTCTGTTGTCTTGACACAACCGAAGAGGTCAATACCATTTAGTTTTCTTAGACATAATTCACGGTACCTTGTCGTAGTGGAAGGGTTTCTAGGAACTCACCTTCTTATGACTTGGAAGACACTAGTGATTAAAATCCATTGTGAGTTTAAACAAGTAATGGATTGTCAAAATAAGAAACTAAGAAGAAAAGCCAAGAGAACTATTGTTTAATCCATTCACATGGAGTAACCTAAAGTTTTCTATTACAAGGACATAAAAGGAAATTTTCGTTGATAAGTCTATTCAATGGACTTAACAAAACTTCCTGTTCCTAGTATTATAGGTTTGAGTTTATCTAAACCTATGGCTTATGGTATACCTGGTAATTACTTACTCTAATTCAAGTGACTTACTTTAGTAAGATGCTGAAGCATTTTCTTTTCTAATGGCAATCTATAGAAGCTTCTCGACTTCTAGACATAGATTTTATTTTCTTTTCTAATGGCAATCTATAGAAGCTTCTCGACTTCTCAACTATTCCAGAAAAGATAAAGCGAAGAAAGAATTCCTTAAATCAATAGTGACAGGTCTCAGATATGCTTTAGTATGCCATAGACCAGACACCTGCTGTTGAGTGGGAGTAACGAGTAGGTATCAGATTAATCCAGGAAAGGAACATTGGAAGACAATCAAGTAAATCTTAAGATTAAGAAGAGGAACTATATGTTAGTCGATAAGGGTGTGTTTAAAACTCTTAGACTACACCACATCAAATTTTGAGACTTGCCTTTGTGCTAGATAGTCTATTGATAAGATGGTGACTACTCCGGGGGTGGACTAGTGATTTTGGAGAAGTGTAAAAACCTATCTGAAGTCTCTAAGTCTACCAGAGAGAGACTGAATGTTAAAGTTGCAGGAAAGGTACTTATTAAGTCTAAGGAAAGTTCTATACATTTTTGGCACCGTTCCAACATTTCTTAACTACTAGTGTTACTTCCTGATTAACCAAAAGTAGTTGCCCAAAGTATAGAATCCAGTATCCCAAGAGAGTAGACATATAGAGAGGAATTTCACAATATCAAGGATTTTGTGATTAAGGAAGAGTAATGGTGGAGAAAAGGTTGTGTTTAATTCAACCTGTCAGATCCTATTACGAGGAGTATACTACTACTACACTTGATTTTTATATCAAGGTGTTGAGATTATTTGAAATGCACCTTTTGTTTTATATTAGTGCAAGTGGGAGTTTGTTGGGTTTTGTGCCCTAAATAAAACCCATTTCAATATAATCAGATTTACTTACTAATAAAGATCAGAAATAACATTTTATGTTGCATGGTTCACATGATTTATTTCATGATTATATATATAATGTATAAATTCTATTTATGTCCAGAACATATGAATTTGTTAATCATTATAGTGTTGTCAACATAGTGGAATATAATCTTGATTATATGTTCGAAAGTTTATTCCCTAATTTTGCAGTTCACTGGATTTAGACTAGCATGATAATCAGCAATAGGTATTCTTACACCTTGGATAAGTATTATGTCCTTTTAAGGGCATTGGCAAAGTTTACCAGTATCCGATGTATGGAGTATACATCCGAAGGGACCGATATTGAACTTTGATTAGATATGTTAAAATTTACCGTAATATCTATTCAATTCAATATCCCTGTTGATCCTAGATCAAATGATCTTAATCCTGATATGATTAGGTTCGATCTCAAGAGTATTATACATGTTCTTTGATTTGTTAGTTAAGCCTACTTTTGGGTCAGGGTGATACGTACATTTTGGGAACATGATAGTATAATTGAGTGGGAGCGCTAACATAAATATGGAATCTATAACTTCTATAAGAATTTAGAAGTGAAACGGTGATATCTTTCGAGCTTGGCTAAACAGAGATAAATGGCTGAGATCTCATTTCACTTCGCTAAAATATCATTGATACGGAGCTAAGTGTTTTAAGGATAAAATACATTGAAGGTGTAACGGTAATTTAGTCCCTATTCAATATAGATCATCTATTAGAGGGTCATTGATCAAATTAGGATTATAATAATGGATAATTAATAGCGTATCTATATCGTGAAACATATAGAGCGTTTTGTATGACTGAGAGTGCAATTCCAAGATCTAAGTGTGAATTCAATAAGGAATTAATAAGTTAAGGAATTTACTTGGTAAATTCGTTTCGACTTATTGGAAGCTCGGTTATATAGACCCATGTTCCCCATACTAGTTGAGACCGTACTACTTGTAAAACACAGTTAATTGATTTTAATTAATCAATTATAATTCTAAAGTTAGACTATGTCTAGTTTATGAATTTTCACTAAGTAAGGGCAAAATTGTGAAGATAAGAGATTCTAGGTTTTATTTGTTAATTAAGAGACCTTAGATGTCTAATTAATAAATATATTAAATGACAATATTATTTAATAATTAATTTTTAGTTATTAAATAATTAGAATTGGCATTTAAATGGTTGAGATCCAGGTTTAGATCTTGGTGATGCTCTGCTACAGAAAGGAATCAAGGGCTAGAGATCTGAACAGAAGGAGTCATTATATTCCGCTACACCCAATGTAAGGTTTTCTTAAACTCTTATGTGTTTATTTCATTATTTTAGAATTCATATTAGGATGTTAATGAAACATACATGGTAGTAAATCTAGATCCTGGTAAAATATTTCCGACAAAATACTATTAGGTTTTTCCATTGCTCGTAATCTTCCTGTTTAAGTAGTTAGTTATCTACAAAACTTTTTGATTTTCGAGCAGTTGTCAATTCTGCCTCGCTATGGCCGTTATAATCTACCTTAAGCAAACTTAAATATACTTTTAATCATTTTTTCACTTTGTATATTTTTGATTTCTTGTATGAAAAGTTAGATTATCTATCTATTTACTAGGTTTAAGTACTTTATCAAGACATCTCGACGTCTCGTTTAGTACTTTGCGGGCTCGCACAAGCCATTAATATTCAGCTTTATACGCGAGTTATGAGTTATATCTCATTTATAACTTTTGATTTTCCTTTCCTAACAGATAGGACAGAAATTGATTTTTGGGAAACTAATTTTATATTCAATTTTTTTCGGTAATTATATTTTATATCACCAATATGTTAGGGGGAACTACTATAATTAAAAAAATAATAATTTATATATGACACTCTTACACCAATAAATTAAATACTCATTAATGACTCACAGAAGGGTCTAGAGATCTAAAATATTAGGCATCAAAAAAGTAACATTAATTATATTATGTAGACAATATTAAATAATTAAATAAATTTTCTTGGAATGATAATGAAAATTTAAAATTGTTCTATATTAATTGACAAATATTTTCTTCTTATATTTTCATCTCTTTTTACTCAATGTAATCATTATAAATTACTAAAACCTAATCCTACCATCTACATTGTATAAGTTTTACTTACATATCAATTTCATTACATCGTTTTCTTGTCAACAACAAAAAATTAGAGTTGAAGATGAAGCATAACATCATGCGTGACAAAGTGAGGGTAAGTATTGTTAATCATTTTTCTCCTTCAAAACTGAAAACACAATTCTTGAATGGAGAATTACATGCTTTCTGTGAAGATATCAATGGTCGACTCATTCAAACTCAATATGAAAGACAGACGTTAAGAATGAGCTTTGTAGACCATAACACTCGACCCTACAAGGAAACATCACGGTATCTTGCTGACTTGTTACAAGTTCAAGGTGATTTATGCAAAACATTTATCAAATATTCGGAGGAGGAAGACTTAATGTCGAGGAAAAAATTATTCCATGTAGATAGTGAAATCAATTATCATGAGACGTTACTTTTCGTTCACATGAACAGGTAGTTGGTTATAAAGCTTTCATCTAAATGTTTATGGTACAACATTGTATGTCTTTGTTAATGTTTTTTTGAAAGTCGGCTACTTTGTCTTAAAAACATTTGTCTAAAAAGCTTGTGCGTGATATTGTATTTATTTAACATATAAATCTTATTAAATGATCCTTGAGCTTGTAACTTCTTCCAATATTATGTTCTTCCAACTTAAATTCACTTATGAATTGGCCCAAATTACAAAGTATTGGGAATATATATTACGATAATTAAATCATTACTAAAGAAACAACTAACATTAAATTTATATATAACCCTAAAATCATTACGAAAAAAACCGCCTCTCTTTTTATCTGTGTATCCTCTTTCCTGTAACACCCTAACTATCTTAGGCGTATTACGTGATTTTTAAACGTACTGTGCAGCTCGTTACTAATCAACGAGGTTTATGGAAAAACGTGATTAATTAAAATTTTGCTTTTTAATTAAACTTATAAGCCACATTATAAAAGTCTCGGGATCCCGATTTATAAAATCATTTACAAACGTTTTAACTGTTTAACTTTTACATCAAAAAGAAAGTCGTCTAACGACAGTTACAAAAATCTCAGCCGTGCTGTCCCGAGGATCGTACGCTCCAGGCCTAACCGCCCCGACATGTACAACCTCATAAGCTCGCTCACGGTCCATCAGCTACAGCCTTGCCTTTACCTACACATGAACATAAACTGTGAGTCGACAGACTCAGCAAGAAAAGCATAATAATATCATACATAACTAACTGCCGTGTCCAACACGATACTGAGTCCCGCTACTGCCATGTCCAACATGGTACTGAGCTACTACTGCCATGTCCAACATGGTACTGAGTATTGAACGTTCAGAGGACGGTACTATTGACAAGTATCCTCCTGATCGGTCGAACCGGTCATACTCCGGTTGCTGGTCATACTCCAGCCTGTACCGACGGGATAGGTCAATAGCACTGAACCACCTACCAAATGTCAGCCTGATCGGTCGAACCGGTCATACTCCGGCTGCTGGTCATACTCCAGCTTGTACCGACGTGACAGGGTTGGATGGTTCGAAGCCTAAATACATAACTAATGTAATCTAGCAGGCTTCCTACATGCATGCTAAACATGTAATCTACATATGCATACTGTTATACTAATCTTACCTGGATTCCGATTTCAGGTGTGCCGGTCAACCTGACTGGAACTGAAGCTGAACGGCGGACATCGGCTCCTAAACCATAAAAATCACAACGCTATAAGTGACACGCTAAATCACTTCCCGGGGACTAAAACTTGGAACTAAAAGTTTCCCTATCGATAAAAAGCATGGCAATACCCCTAAAAACCCAAAAACGAGGAAAACTAGGGTTCTGAAAAATCCCCCAACCGGTAGACCGGTTGCCCAACCGGAATTCCGGTTCTGGAAAATTCAGGACCCCCATCCGGAATTCCGGATGCACAACCGGAATTCCGGTTCCTCGCAGGCAGCAACCATAAAAATTCATAACTCGACCAATTCAACCCCAATTGGTCCCAAACTCTCCAGACCTATTCTATATGTCCCAAATAACATATCCAAGGCATCAAACCTACCCAGAAACCACAGATACAAAATTTGTTATTGGAGCTCAAGCTTTGAGTTCCAAACTCAATGTAACGCCCTGTCCAACAGGGACGCCACGTGTGTGCACTTTATTTAAAATACCAATAATTATATAAGAGGTAATTATACTAAAAGTGTGGGTAATTAAATTTTTTTGATAGTTAAAACTCAACCTTTAAACTATTTAACAAAATATAAATAACATGATTTATGGGGTTCCCCTGTTTTCAAAATATTTACAAACTGGTTTCAAAGTATTTTACATCATAAGCTTTATATTTTTTTTCAAAATACAATCAAAATAGAGCATCCCAGTAAACCTGGCCGCTCGCTACCGGTATGTACATTGCTGCTACGACCATAAACTCATGGTTGCTCGACTTTAGCTTTTCCTTTACCTGCACCATAAAGCACCAGTGAGTCACAGAGACTCAGCAAGAAAGTGATTAAAACAATAATTGAAAGAAAAATGATTATCAACTTATTCTCATGCCATTATGTTTACTCACTATTCGATAATAATAAGCATTTCCTTAAACATCATACATTCCTGGTACTTAATAAAGTACCACTTTTACCACTCGTTACATACGAGCTGAATATGTCACTATCGTTGCCCGATAACGCAAACGATAAGTAAGAAACCTAACCGCGGTTTCAAGAGTAATTACTCATAACGGTAATAACCGTTTCCAACCCTAGGTAATAACCTAGGCTTAATAAGCTTTAGTCAACATCATAATAATAATTAAGATAACCTCCATTCATTCATCGATTTTTAACCACATACGGTGCTTACCACTTTTCTTACCTTAATTCAGAAGTCAAGAATATGGCCGACCTGGGTGGAAAAACAAGCTAGGCAATCCCGGTCCTATGTCACGACAATTGAAACACAATAAATACCTTAACATAATATTCCGGATTAAAACCCTAATTATAAACCGATTAGACTTAGCCTTCACCATCAATATAATAATTCAAATAACTCAAAATTATTCAAAGGCAGGTACTAGGTTCAACCCCGAGCTAAACACGGATCAGAGAAAAACCCGAGAATTTTTCCCCTGCTGTAACCGGTCGACCGGTTCTGATACAGCAGAGAACCAACCGGCCGACCGGCTGTCGCCGTACGGTAAAAATTCTGGTTTTTCTCCTCCAGCTCGAACCAAAACCATTTCAGACCTAATTTGCACTTCCAGAACAGTTCAATATACCAAATACAACATATTCAACACATCATTTAATCACAATTCACCATTTAACTCAAAATCAACATCTCACTTGTCAATTTGCATAAAAACATCTCTTTCAACACCTATTTAATTGCACAGCCCTTAATCTCACTCAATCTTCATTCACACAAGTTTCAAATCACCCTAAGAACCTACCCTAACTTCAGATTATACCCCAGCTCTGGATTAAATGAAAACCCTCACCAAAACCTAAACTAAACTCATAAAAACCAACCAAGAGAAGAGTAGAAACCATACCTCCACTTAGCTAGCTTCTAGGGTTAGGATTAGCTCAAGAAATTGAAGAAAAAGAAATGAGTTTTCCCTGGTTCCAGCTGCTACAAGAATCGGCAGAAGGAGAAGAAGAAGAGAAGCTTGGAGCTTTGTATTTTTTGAAAAAAAATGCTTTCTTGTCATGGAAGGAAGCTTCTTTAAATAAGGGTTTTCTTTCCTTTTTTTTTTTAAAAAAAACATAGGCAGCTAAAATAAAATGAAAGAAAATTCAAAATAAAAGGTTCCATTGGATTTGCTAATCTACCCCTCTCACATAAATTTTTTTAAAAAAAAACCCTAGGGGCATTTTGGTAATTTTACTAATTCCCCATTCCGACATTCTAATAAAATTCTAACTTAATCCGGGATATTCTCAAAATAATTCTTTCATTTAATGTCGTGACATTGCTAACCACATAGCTAAAATTCCACAATTACCGGGCCCAAAATAACGCATTCCATTAAATAATTTCCCAACAATATACCTAAGTAAGATCATAATCCTACTTCATTTTCCAAGTAATTACATATTTAATAAAATATGTCCATTTAAATATTATTTATTTTCTGGGATATTACAACTATCCCCCACTTATAGGAATTTCGTCCTCGAAATTTACCTGAAAAGCTCGGGATACAACTCCCGCATCTGCGACTCTAATTCCCAAGTCGCTTCTTCAACTTTGCTGTTCCGCCACAACACTTTGACTAGTGAAATAGTCTTGTTTCGCAACACCTTTTCTTTCCTGTCTAAGATCTGTACTGGTTGTTCTTCATATGACAGGTCGGTTTGAAGCTCAATGTCTTCATAACTTAAGATATGAGTTGTATCAGATACATATTTCCGAAGCATCGAGACATGAAACACGTTATGAACCCCAGATAAAGCAGGAGGTAGAGCCAACCGATAAGCTACCTGGCCTACTTTCTCAAGAATCTCAAATGGACTAATAAATCTGGGACTCAACTTTCCTTTCTTCCCGAACCTTCGAATTCCTTTCATTGGAGACACCCGAAGAAAAACAAAATCCCCAACTTGGAATTCAACATCTCTACGCTTTGGATCTGCGTAGCTTTTCTGTCTACTTTGGGAAGCAAGCATACGAGCTCGAATCTTTTCAATAGCCTCGCTCGTTCTTTGGACAGCTTCAGGTCCAAGATACCTACGTTCACCAGCCTCATCCCAGTGAATAGGTGATCGACATTTCCTTCCATAAAGCATTTCATACGGAGCCATGCCAATGGTACTCTGATAACTATTGTTATAAGAAAACTCAATCAGAGGTAGGTACTTGTTCCAAGAACCTTCAAAGTCCATTATACATGCCCTCAACATATCCTCAAGTATCTGGATAGTTCTTTCAGATTGACCATCAGTTTGAGGATGAAAAGCTGTACTGAATTTCAACTTAGTACCCATTGCTTGCTGTAAACTTTCCCAGAATTTGGATGTAAATTTTGGATCTCGATCTGAAACTATCGACTTTGGGGCACCATGAAGTCGAACTATCTCCTTAATATACAAATCAGCATATTGATCCACTGTATACGTTGTCCTCACCGGGAGAAAGTGAGCAGACTTCGTATATCGATCCACTATCACCCAAATAGAATCATAATACCCTACTGTTCTGGGCAATCCTACCACAAAATCCATGGTGATGTCCTCCCATTTCCATTCAGGAATCTTTAGAGGTTGAAGCAAACCTGCCGGCCTTTGATGTTCTGCTTTAATTTGTTGACAGGTTAAGCATTTTGACACATATTCAACAATATCCCTCTTCATCCCCGGCCACCAGTATAAAGCTTTCACATCATGATACATCTTGGTTGTTCCCGGGTGTAAGGAGTACGGGGTAGTATGAGATTCATCAAGAATATCTTGTCCGATTTCTTTATCAACCTACACGTATTCTCGTTTTTGTATTGCAACAACCCATCAGATAAGCACGAAAAGTCTCTTGCCAATCCAGCCTCTAACTTCTCCTTATGTCCCTGTAGCTCAAGGTCACTTTGTTGGGCTACTCTAATTCTTTCCAACAGATTAGATTGTATGGTGATATTAGCAAGTTTTCCAATTACAAATTCAATTCCCGCTCTCGTCATATCCTCAGCCAACTTGGCTGAAATTTCCTTTAGTTCACAAACTTCCCCTGGTCCTTTCCGACTTAGAGCATCCGCTACCACATTTGCTTTACCAGGGTGGTAGAGAATCTCGCAGTCATAATCTTTGACTAGTTCTAACCATCGTCGTTGCCTCATATTTAAATCCTTCTGAGTGAAAAAGTACTTGAGGCTTTTGTGATCTGTATAAATTTCACACTTTTCACCGTACAGATAGTGACGCCAAACTTTTAGTGCAAAGACAACCGCTGCTAATTCAATATCATGGGTAGGATATCGTTGTTCATACTCCTTCAATTGCCTGGATGCATAAGCAATCACTTTCCCTGACTGCATAAGAACACAACCTAACCCTTGTTTGGACGCATCACAATAAATCACGAACTTTTCGTCACCTTTTGGTAAGGTTAGCACAGGAGCGGTAATCAACCTTTGCTTCAATTCCTGGAAACTACCTTCACACTTGTCAGTCCAAACAAACTTACAATTCTTTCGGGTCAACTCAGTTAAAGGCGTAGAAATCTTTGCAAAGCCCTCAACAAATCTTCGGTAATACCCTACTAACCCCAGGAAACTTCTAACTTTAGTTGCTGACTTAGGTCGAGGCCAGTTACGCACTGCTTCAATCTTTACTGGATCCACTAAAATACCATCTTTACTCACCACATGCCCCAAGAAACTCACCTGAGGTAACCAAAATTCACATTTCTTAAATTTGGCATACAACTTATGCTCCCTGAGACGTTGTAATACCATTCGAAGATGTCTTTCATGAGTCTCTTCCGAGTCTGAATAAATTAGAATATCATCGATAAAGACAATAACAAAATCATCCAGAAAATCTTTGAACACTCGGTTCATCAAATCCATAAATGCTGCCGGGGCATTTGTTAATCCGAAGGACATTACTAGGAATTCATAATGACCATACCGGGTCCGAAAAGCTGTCTTGGGAATATCCTCCTCCCGAATCCTCAGTTGGTGATAACCAGATCGAAGATCAATTTTAGAAAAGACAGTTTTACCCTGCAACTGATCAAATAAATCATCTATTCTTGGCAGAGGGTACTTGTTCTTCACTGTTAATTTGTTTAACTCCCGATAATCTATACACATTCGTAATGTTCCATCTTTCTTTTTCACAAACAAAACTGGTGCACCCCAAGGTGAAGTGCTAGGTCTAGTAAATTTTAAATCCATCATCCCCTGTAATTGAACTTTTAACTCTTTCAGCTCTGCAGGTGCCATCCTATAGGGAGCTTTCGATACAGGCTCAGCTCCTGGTATTAAATCAATCTCAAAATCAATTTCACGTTTTGGTGGCAACCTTGGTAACTCTTCTGGGAACACATCCAGAAATTCTCGAACCATTGGGACATGCTCCGGTCCCGCTAGCGGTTCCCTGGAAATATCCACAACACTTGCTAAGAAACCAATGCACCCTTCACACAACAAATCCCTTGCCTTAAGGGCTGAAATTAAGGGAATCCGAGATCCTTGCATCTTACCCACAAATACAAAAGGGTCCTCGCCCTCAGGCTGAAAAGTTACCATCTTTCTTTTACAATCAATGGTGGCGTTGTATTTAGCAAGCCAATCCATCCCCAAAATAACATCAAAATCCTCCAGATTTAATTCTATCGCATCAATGATAACTCTCTTCCTTCCACAAACACTGGAAGGGATCGAACCCACCTGCTGGAGATAACCAACTCCCCAGTAGGCAACAAGGTTCCAAAACCTCTAGAAAGCACATCACTAGGTTTATTCAGCTGCTCAATTATTCTACTTGAAATATAAGAATGCGTCGCACCAGATCATGGCCCTGAGATACAATCTCCCACCAAATACGGGCATCATCTCGTAGCATATAGGTAGCACACCTGACCCGGTCATTATCTTCAACTCGCATAAAATCAAAAATGGATGTTATCATACTCATCCATTGCTCCGCTTTGAGTGGATCAGCACCACCCTCAAACACTGGCGGGTTCTGCTTCCTGAACCGTTCATATAATGGTTCCAAACGATTCCCTGCATCCGGTGGCACTACTAGAGGTGCCGGAGGATCAGGATTAAGATTTAGAGCAGGCTGAGCTCGCTGCTCTCTTAATTCTCTGATTTGTTCACCCTGCTGCCGAATAGTTTCTTGCATAGCAGCATATAACTGTTCCCAATTAGGTGGTGGTAAAGGGTTCTCACCTTCACCGGCAGCCCCGAGCCCAGCTAGCTCGCGGGCACCCCTACCAGTCCGCCTTGGGTGCATAACTATACACCTGCGATCACATTCCAAGTAATAACAATACTGATAAGTATTTCCATATATTATAATCCTTCCCACAACATTCTGATATCGACATAATTCAAATAACCAGGTAATCAGAAAATTAACAAGCTATCTTTTAACTTAAAACTTACTAAACCATGAGTCGATCAGGTCCTTGCAGCCAATGTACATATCGAACCAGTCTTCAGGATCTAAAAACCTTGGCGCTCTGATACCATGTTGTAACGCCCTGTCCAACAGGGACGCCACGTGTGTGCACTTTATTTAAAATACCAATAATTATATAAGAGGTAATTATACTAAAAGTGTGGGTAATTAAATTTTTTTGATAGTTAAAACTCAACCTTTAAACTATTTAACAAAAGATAAATAACATGATTTATGGGGTTCCCCTGTTTTCAAAATATTTACAAACTGGTTTCAAAGTATTTTACATCATAAGCTTTATATTTTTTTTCAAAATACAATCAAAATAGAGCATCCTGTAAACTGGGCTGCCTGCGGCTGGTATGTACATTGCTGCTACGACCATAAACTCATGGTTGCTCGACTTTAGCTTTTCCTTTACCTGCACCATAAAGCACCAGTGAGTCACAGAGACTCAGCAAGAAAGTGATTAAAACAATAATTGAAAGAAAAATGATTATCAACTTATTCTCATGCCATTATGTTTACTCACTATTCGATAATAATAAGCATTTCCTTAAACATCATACATTCCTGGTACTTAATAAAGTACCACTTTTACCACTCGTTACATACGAGCTGAATATGTCACTATCTGCCCGATAACGCAAACGATAAGTAAGAAACCTAACCGCGGTTTCAAGAGTAATTATTCATAACGGTAATAACCGTTTCCAACCCTAGGTAATAACCTAGGCTTAATAAGCTTTAGTCAACATCATAATAATAATTAAGATCACCTCCATTCATTCATCGATTTTTAACCACATACGGTGCTTACCACTTTTCTTACCTTAATTCAGAAGTCAAGAATATGGCCGACCTGGGTGGAAAAACAAGCTAGGCAATCCCGGTCCTATGTCACGACAATTGAAACACAATAAATACCTTAACATAATATTCCGGATTAAAACCCTAATTCTAAACCGATTAGACTTAGCCTTCACCATCAATATAATAATTCAAATAACTCAAAATTATTCAAAGGCAGGTACTAGGTTCAACCCCGAGCTAAACACGGATCAGAGAAAAACCCGAGAATTTTTCCCCTGCTGTAACCTGGCCGACCGGTTCGATACAACAGAACCAACCGGCCGACCGGTTGCTGCCGTACCGAAAAATTCTGGTTTTTCTCCTCCAGCTCGAACCAAAACCATTTCAGACCTAATTTGCACTTCCAGAACAGTTCAATATACCAAATACAACATATTCAACACATCATTTAATCACAATTCACCATTTAACTCAAAATCAACATCTCACTTGTCAATTTGCATAAAAACATCTCTTTCAACACCTATTTAATTGCACAGCCCTTAATCTCACTCAATCTTCATTCACACAAGTTTCAAATCACCCTAAGAACCTACCCTAACTTCAGATTATACCCCAGCTCTGGATTAAATGAAAACCCTCACCAAAACCTAAACTAAACTCATAAAAACCAACCAAGAGAAGAGTAGAAACCATACCTCCACTTAGCTAGCTTCTAGGGTTAGGATTAGCTCAAGAAATTGAAGAAAAAGAAATGAGTTTTCCCTGGTTCCAGCTGCTACAAGAATCGGCAGAAGGAGAAGAAGAAGAGAAGCTTGGAGCTTTGTATTTTTTGAAAAAAAATGCTTTCTTGTCATGGAAGGAAGCTTCTTTAAATAAGGGTTTTCTTTCCTTTTTTTGTTAAAAAAAAAATAGGCAGCTTAAAATAAAATGAAAGAAAATTCAAAATAAAAGGTTCCATTGGATTTGCTAATCTACCCCTCTCACATAAATTTTTTTAAAAAAAAACCCTAGGGGCATTTTGGTAATTTTACTAATTCCCCATTCCGACATTCTAATAAAATTCTAACTTAATCCGGGATATTCTCAAAATAATTCTTTCATTTAATGTCGTGACATTGCTAACCACATAGCTAAAATTCCACAATTACCGGGCCCAAAATAACGCATTCCATTAAATAATTTCCCAACAATATACCTAAGTAAGATCATAATCCTACTTCATTTTCCAAGTAATTACATATTTAATAAAATATGTCCATTTAAATATTATTTATTTTCTGGGATATTACACTCAAGCTTGAGCAAAACCACCTAAACATGCATTCCACTAGCTTAATTCTACTTAACTAAGCATAAAAACACCTCTGCAAACTAATAGAAACAACAGCAACATCACAGAACATATTCACAACATTTTCCTTCCAAAAACCACATTTTTACATAGAAAACTCAAAGCTTGAACAACCTAGCTAATCATGCTTCAAACAACTCAATTAACATCAAATAATCATGCTTTGAACTTCAGAAAAAACCAACTAAACACAGCCATAACAACAGCCACAAAAATATGCATGCATCAACAATATACTTTCTTAAAACACAAGAAAACACAAAGAGAAGTTAGAAATCACTTACCACAATCAAGAGCTCCCAAATTAGGTTGAATCTAGCTTGAAAATCAAAGAAAATCCCAGCCCTTGAACCCCAAGCACCCAGCCGAAAAGAGAGAGGAAAAAGAGAGAGTTTTCTATTTTTTCTAACTTTGATATTTTTTGTAAAATAAAGAAATGAAATCAAATACACATATAACATTCATTTCAGCCAATTAATAAATAATTAAACATTTAATTTTCAATTAATAAACTCACTAGAAGACAAAACACTAATGGGGCAAAAAGACCATTTTGCCCCTCCACCATAAAATCATGAAAATCATACTAAAGGGGTATTTTTGGGACATTCTAAATTGCCGGCCATTCCCGACATTCCCAATGTCTAAAACCCGTCCCCAAAATACTAACATACTAAGTTGTGATTTCTACTGAGCCAAAAGCCGAGTTCCAAAATACCGGACACCGGAAATGCGAAATATAAAGCTACTGATGACATAATCATGCATTTCTGAATTCCGTAAATAACAGTACTAAATTATTTAAATAGCTATAAATAATTTCATAATTAAACATAAACAGCTGCTAATTTCCAAATTAACTAAGCGGGCTTTACAACTATTCCCCCCTTAAAAGGATTTCGTCCCCGAAATCTAACCTGAATAACTCTGGATATTGAGCTCGCATATCTGACTCTAGCTCCCAGGTGGCTTCTTCCACCTTACTGTCAATGCTCGCCGAATATTTAGATAGGAAATCCATTCCTAAAATAATATCAAATTCGACTAAGCTCATCTCTATCAGATCAGCGCTTAACTCTCTACCATCTATCCTGATCGGCATAGACCTAATCCACCTATTGGAGATAACCAATTCTCCGCCAGGTAACAGGGTTCCAAACCCTGATTCATATCTATCAAAGGGTCTACCCAACTTACTAAAGACTCTGGCCGTCACATAAGAATGTGTAGCCCCAGAATCAAACAGCACTGAATAAAGCGAGTTGTTAATGAAAAGCTGACCTGTGACTACTGATGGGCTGGCATCTGCATCAGCCTGCGTGATAGCGAACACCCTGGCTGGAGTGGGTATCGCTGGAGCTCTCGGTGCCTCTGGTCGGAGCTGGGGACATTCCCTCTTGAAGTGTCCGGGCATGCCACAATGAAAGCATCCCTGACCTTTGCACTCACCCCGATGGTGCCTCTTGCAGCTAGGTCACTCGGGATAGGAGAATCGGGTCTCAGTACCACCAGGACGACTCCCTCTGTTCTGGTTCCCTCGGAACCTCTTGTTCTGACTCGAGCCGCCGGAAGCAGTGGGTGCCCTCTTCCTCTGATCAATGGCCGAACCACTACTCCCCCTGCTATAGCCTGATGCAGAAGGGGTAGGAGCTCCGCCACTAACCGGAGTACTGACTGATTCTGACATGCACCCCACTGCGCCCTCAGCTCTCAGTTCCTTCTCCACCATCTAAGCGTAGGTGGTGCTGTCGTCCGTGGTGATCATTAGGTCATGCCTGATCTTGGGATTCAACCCGTCCAGATACTTCTCCTTCCTGCTGAAGTCGGTCGGCACAATTCCCGAGGCTAACCTCGCCAACCGATCAAACTGAGTAGTATACTCAGTGACGCTCATGTTCTCCCGCTGGGTCAGGTGAACGAACTCTTTCCTCTTGGCGCTTCTAACCGCCTCATTGTAATATTTCGCGTTGAAGAGTTCCTGAAACCTTTCCCAGGTCATGGTGGTGACGTCATGGATCTGAGACACCATGTCCCACCATACCAAGGCGTCCTCCTGGAACTGAAACGTGGCGCACACCACTCTGTCATTACCGGTGACACCCATGAAATTCAGGATTCTGGTAATCACCGTCAGCCACTGCTCGGCTTTCATTACATCCGGACCTCCCAGGAATACCGGAGGTGCTTGCTTCCGGAACCGCTCATATAATGGTTCCAATCTATGGGCCGCCACCACTATCTCGGCCTGGGCAGCAGGGGCAGGTGCCACTGGAACTACGAGCACAGGAACTGCAGGAGCACCCTGCTGTCTCAACCTCTGAATCTCGAGGTCTTGCTCTTCGATCCGGGCTTGCATCTCCGCAAACCGCAACTCCCAATTCGGCGCTCCCTGATCGGCTGGGGGAGCCTGGGCAGCCTGTGGCGGGTTCTCATCACCCCGGCCACGAGCCCTGCCTCGGGGACCTCTGCCTCGGCCCCTAGCAGGTGGGGGAAACTGAGCTCCCTGTCCCTGATTCGACCCTACGGAGTTGCCCTGACTCCTGGTACTCCGCCTGGCGTCCATCTAGCTAGAACCGCCTGCGAAACCAAGAGTTGGCATATCAGGTCGTATTCAAGGCGAGCTTACTAATGCCGCTTAATTTGGAAATTAGAAATGAAACATGCGCCTATTCTACTATCAGGCTACTAACATGCTTCCTAACAGGCTTTTCTTTTTCATAACTGAATAAAATAAACTACTAAAGCAATAAAGGCTTACTGAACCGTGAACCGAGCTAACTGCTGATGATGATTGTACATGTCGTGACGATCTTCGGAAGACAACCTGGCGGCTCTGATACCAAATTGTAACACCCTAACTATCTTAGGCGTATTACGTGATTTTTAAACGTACTGTGCAGCTCGTTGCTAATCAACGAGGTTTATGGAAAAACGTGATTAATTAAAATTTTGCTTTTTAATTAAACTTATAAGCCATATTATAAAAGTCTCGGGATCCCGATTTATAAAATCATTTACAAACGTTTTAACTGTTTAACTTTTACATCAAAAAGAAAGTCGTCTAACGACAGTTACAAAAATCTCAGCCGTGCTGTCCCGAGGATCGTACGCTCCAGGCCTAACCGCCCCGACATGTACAACCTCATAAGCTCGCTCACGGTCCATCGCCCACGGCCTTGCCTTTACCTACACATGAACATAAACCGTGAGTCGACGGACTCGGTAAGAAAAGCATAATAATATCATACATAACTAACCGCCGTGTCCAACACGATGCGGAGTCCCGCCATCGCCATGTCCAACATGGTGCGAGCTACTACCGCCATGTCCAACATGGTACTGAGTTTTGAACGTTCAGGGGATGGTACTATTGACAAGTATCCTCCTGATCGGTCGAACCGGTCATACTCCGCCGCCGGTCATACTCCACTGTACCGACGGGATAGGTAAATAGCACTGAACCACCAACCAAATGTCAGCCTGATCGGTCGAACCGGTCATACTCCGGCTGCTGGTCATACTCCAGCCTGTACCGACGTGACAGGGTTGAATGGTTCGAAGCCTAAATACATAACTAATGTAATCTAGCAGGCTTCCTACATGCATGCTAGAGATGTAATCTACATATGCATATTGTTATACTAATCTTACCTGGATTCCGATTTCAGGTGTGCGTCAACTCGACCGGAACCGAAGCCGAACGGCGGATTGACATCGGCTCCTAAACCATAAAAATCACAACGCTATAAGTGACACGCTAAATCACTTCCCGGGGACTAAAACTTGGAACTAAAAGTTTCCCTATCGATAAAAAGCATGGCAATACCCCTAAAAACCCAAAAACGAGGAAAACTAGGGTTCTGAAAAATCCCCCAACCGGTAGACCGGTTGCCCAACCGAATTCCGGTTACGGGAAATTCGGGACCCCCATCCGAATTCCGGATGCACAACCGAATTCGGTTCCTCGCGAGCAAGAACCATAAAAATTCATAACTCGACCAATTCAACCCCAATTGGTCCCAAACTTTCCGGACACTGCTCTATATGTCCCAAATAACATATCCAAGGCATCAAACCTACCCAGAAACCACAGATACAAAATTTGCCATTGGAGCTCAAGCTTTGAGTTCCAAACTCAAGCTTGAGCAAAACCACCTAAACATGCATTCCACTAGCTTAATTCTACTTAACTAAGCATAAAAACACCTCTGCAAACTAATAGAAACAACAGCAACATCACAGAACATATTCACAACATTTTCCTTCCAAAAACCACATTTTTACATTGAAAACTCAAAGCTTGAACAACCTAGCTAATCATGCTTCAAACAACTCAATTAACATCAAATAATCATGCTTTGAACTTCAGAAAAAACCAACTAAACACAGCCATAACAACAGCCACAAAAACATGCATGCATCAACAATATACTTTCTTAAAACACAAGAAAACACAAAGAGAAGTTAGAAATCACTTACCACAATCAAGAGCTCCCAAATTAGGTTGAATCTAGCTTGAAAATCAAAGAAAATCCCAGCCCTTGAACCCCAAGCACCCAGCCGAAAAGAGAGAGGAAAAAGAGAGAGTTTTCTATTTTTTCTAACTTTGATATTTTTTGTAAAATAAAGAAATGAAATCAAATACACATATAACATTCATTTCAGCCAATTAATAAATAATTAAACATTTAATTTTCAATTAATAAACTCACTAGAAGACAAAACACTAATGGGGCAAAAAGACCATTTTGCCCCTCCACCATAAAATCATGAAAATCATACTAAAGGGGTATTTTTGGGACATTCTAAATTCCCGGCCATTCCCGACATTCCCAATGTCTAAAACCCGTCCCCAAAATACTAACATACTAAGTTGTGATTTCTACTGAGCCAAACGCCGAGTTCCAAAATACCGGACACCGGAAATGCGAAATATAAAAGCTACTGATGACATAATCATGCATTTCTGAATTCCGTAAATAACAGTACTAAATTATTTAAATAGCTATAAATAATTTCATAATTAAACATAAACAGCTGCTAATTTCCAAATTAACTAAGCGGGCTTTACATTTCCTATCTCCTCTCTTTCTTTTTCACTTTTGTAGCCATGGCTGATGTATTCGAAGAATATTTGAAAACTATAGACACGGTTATTTGTAAACTCCAATTCCTTTTGTCAGTTGCCTCACTTCTACCTTCATCTCTCATTAGCGATCACGAAAGTCGGCTGCTCTACCAGTTTTCTACGAACATAACACAATGTCGAAGGGGTCTCACTGTTGCATTCATTCAGTCGTTGAATCAGGATATACAAAAGTGGATGGATGAAAAGGTAAGTGTCAAGAAGTTAGATGAAGACATTAGGAATGGTTTAGATGGTTGTCACAAGGAAAAAGTGATGCAAATGCTATGTTGTCTCTGTGATACTGAAAATTTAAAGATGATAGAGAATGAGGATTGCGACAAGCATCTGATCAAGTTGTGTAACTGTTACCTTGCATACGGAACCAAAAAAAATTATTTGTTTAACAAGGCTTTGATATATTATGTTTGTCTTTCTATGTTTTTTGTGTGTGTTTTTTAATATTTTAAGATTACCAATATCTATCAATTTTTAATGTATTTCCTTATTTTTATTTAATAACAAAACTACTATTGTGCTATAAATTTGCAGTGCACATTATCAATATATTTGTTAGACAAACTGTATTTATTTTTTCCTTAATATATGTATTTGCTGTCAAAATTTTTTTAGTAATGATAAATATTTTTTTACAACTTTTGATATGTGAACTACTCTATCTACATATTACAATCTATAAATTATGACAAACAAATACTATCTAATGGTACTACCTACCAAATATTGAATTCTGAAAAATTCTTTTTTTTTTTTTAAATTTTATGGGAAATATAAAATGAAGCCTTTAAACAAAGTTATGATGATTTTCAAGATCACCAACTTTAAACAATGCATAAATGTATAATTATATTTTAATTAGGGAAATCTTTCTGTAATGTCCTTTTTTGGCAAGTTAGTTGACAAAATATTTTTTCATTTATGGTAAGATTGTTTTGCATACATACCCAATTTCTTACGTTGTATATTCGGTTTTTAGTTGCTCTTTTCTTTGTTTGGAATGTGGCACTTTTCAGCTGGACTTTCTTTTATTTAGAAACTTCTTCTAAGAGAAGCAATTCTCTTATGGAAAGTTGGTTTTTATGGAAACTTTGATTATTGCATTTACCTTATTAATTTCGATTGTATCTTGATACAATCAGAATATCTAATCTGTTTTTGACAGGAATCAAGAATTAATAGAGGATCGGACCCGATTATAGCAAGTTTCCTGTTTCTGGTCTGATCTGCTGCACCAGCATCCAAATCTGATGCTGCAGATCGTGTTTTCTTAGGAAAGTTTTTGTACAGCTGTAGATTCGATCTTGTGACTGTCTCTATGGTTTCTATGTTCTATAAATAGAGCCTAGAGAGCAACCATTCGAATTAGCTCTTCCATTATTCATTTTTTGTATTTATCTTATTTGAGAGAAGAGTGTTTCTTTGTGATGTGAGAGCCTAGTTGTTCATCTAGGTTCTAGTATTTTATATATTAGTTCTTACTCTGCCTAGAGTTTGTTAAGAACGACTTGACTGAACAAGAGAGTGGTCTTCGGGAGAAGACTTGGTGAAGCCTTACTTTGGGAGGAAGTAAGCACTTTTGTCTTCGGGAGAAGACTTGTTGAAGCCTTACTTCGGGAGGAAGTAAGCACTCACACTTCAAACATGAGGGCGATTCGGGCTTGAAGGTGTTTCAGAAGTCTGATTCATAAAGTGCATTACAAAGGATTGCGACAATCATTTAGAGGGAGTCTAAACTTATTTAAGTCAATTTTCTTTGTAATTGTTGATACTTTATTAATTTATTTCATTCACTGGGCGTGGCCCCGTGGACTAGGAGTGTTCAGGAGAACACTGATACCACGTATAAATCTCTTGTGTCAAGTTATTTAATTTTCTGCAAATATTTTTATATTCTGCCTGTTCTGTTTTGTCACTACAAAGCTGGTTTCTGCAATAACAGAATTATTTTCTGCTTCTGCAGATGTATACAGTTTTATATTTTCGTATATATAATTGACATTTGCAACAACTTGGTTTTTCAATTGGTATCAGAGCGGGACACTAAACTCTTAGTGTGATCATTTTAACGTTTTCTTGTGTTTTTGCAATATGTTTCCGTTTGTAGAAGGAACTTCTATTGTTCGCCCACCACTCCTCAATGATTCAAACTATCCTTAATGGAAGGTTAGAATGAGAGCCTTTATCAAGTCTCAAAATGAGAAAGCATGGAGGATGGTTCTTTCAGGATGGTCTCCTCCTGTTGTGGTAGATTGCGAAGGTAATTCTAAATTAAAATCTGAACTTGAATGGTCTATTGAAGATGATAAATTGTCTGCTTATAATACCAAAGCTTTACATGCTATATTTAACGGAGTAGGTGAAGGTTACATTAAGCTTATATCTTCTTGTGAATCTGCTAAGGATGCTTGGCAAATTCTTCAAACTCAGTTTGAAAGAACATCTGATATTAAGCGTTCTAGATATATTATGCTTCAGACCAAATTTGATGATCTTAGGATGTGTGAAAATGAAACCCTTATTGAATTTTATGAAAGGCTATTTGATATAGCTAATTAATATTTGGCTCTTGGTGAAAAGCTTGATTAATCTGTTCTTGTTAGAAAAATTGTTAGAGTTCTTCCAAACAGGTTTGACACTAAAATCTGTGCTATGGAGGAAGCAAAAGATTTTAGCAAGATGAAGGTGGAGGAATTAATGGGTTCTTTGCGCACTTTTGAATTGAATCAGCAAATTAAGCAGAATGACAAACCCAAGTCTATTGCTGATAGAGGTAAAGGTATTGCTTTCAATGTTGCTGAAAAAGAAACTTCAGATCATGAAGAAGATGATGAGATTGATGTTTTAACTAAAAACTTTCAGAAATACATGAAAAAGATAAGTGACAAAAAGAATTTTCCAAAATTCTCCAAAGGTAATACTTTTTCAAAACCTTCAATGTCTAACAAAAAGGGAATTCGGTGCAGGGAATGTGACGGTTTTGGGCATATTCAATCCGAGTGTGCAAACATTTTGAAAAAGAATAAGAAAAGTTTCAATGTCACATGGAGTGATGATGAAACCGAAAGTGATGAAGAAAATTCTGAGAATATTGCCTTAACTTCTGTTATAACTAATGTGTTGTGTGATTCATAGGTGAAAGCTAGACTGGTATGTTTGAATAATATCACTAAACAAGAAGAATCAGATTCTGATGATTCTGATATTTGTGAAGAGTCTCTTGCTGAATCATACAAAGTCATGTATAAAAAGTGGATTCAAGTTACTATTGAAAATAGAGAGTTGATTAAAATGAATAAAAAACTGTCTCATCAAATTGAATTGTTTGAGTTAAAAATAAAAGAATATGAGACAGATTCTTGTGTTAAAGATGGAAAAATCACTCTCTTAAAGAAGGAACTTGAAAATTTTAAGAAAAATGTTCAAGTGCATTACAAAGGATTGCGGCAATCATTTAGAGGGAGTCTAAACTTATTTAAGTCAATTGTCTTTGTAATTGTTGATACTTTATTAATTGATTTCATTCTCTGGGCGTGGCCCCGTGGACTAGGAGTGTTCGGGAGAACAATGATACCACGTAAAATCTCTTGTGTCAAGTTATTTAATTTTCTACAAATATTTTTATATTCTGCCTGTTCTATTTTGTCACTCGAAAACTGGTTTCTGCAGTAACATAATTATTTTCTGCTTCTGCAGACGTACACAGTTTTATATTTTCGTTTATATAATTGACATTTGCAAAAACTCGGTTTTTCACTTTCTAAAAACAAAAACAAAACTTGATATATATACCTAAAAAAACAAACATAATAATTAGTTCATTTTTAATTGCAAGAATTTAAAAAACTAACAATGAAAGTTGAATGTAATTAAACTATCTCATACCTACAAATGGGACAATATTTGCTATAGCCACTTCAGGATACATTCGCTATGATATGGGTGTTTACAAGGAAGTTGTGTAACTTCTTTAGCATCATCAACATTCTCACAACAAATAGTACATAAAAATATTTCATTGTTATTAACAAACTTCTCCAATTTTTCGATAGAGTCTTCACTGGAAGCTACAAACTCAATTGCAACATCTTCCAATCCATCATCGCTATCACTATCTGGATCACTGATATTATGTTTAGGAAGCACATAAACAAAAACATTAATGTCAACTCTAACAAAGAAATTACAATAATCATCATTCCACATTCGTAGTGCGTACTCAACAATCTTATAAGTAACATGATACACAGAGGTATGGAGATGTGTATCACTGAGCATTTAGTTAATGGTTTCTTTTTCATCCGTATTGTCACTCTTCATCAACTTCTCATGTGGAATAGAAATAATGTGATCGTAACAAACTCCACCATCAATGTCGTGGTCCAGCAATGATTCTCCAAATTCTTCGTTTGATTGATTTTCGGGAATACGTGAAAATTTAGCAAATAGGTGAATTATAAAAAAAGAATGGCCCATACTATCTATGTTGATGTTGTTAATAGTATCAACTGATTCGATCTGGAATGACGGATCACCTACAACACTCGAGTACTTGTACTCATCTTTTCTATAACAGTTCTACTCAAGGATAGAGAGTGTGGATGTAAAGAGACCACACACAAATATATACACTAATATTAACCATTATAAATAATTTTTTTCTATATGTTTTAAACTATTATAAATAATTCGCATTTTTTTTTAAATTTTTCCGGTGATTATAAAATTTTATACGAATAAAAAAAATAATCTTCAAAGAGAATACATATTGAAATTAGTGATCTTGAGAAATGTCAAAATTTTCACATCAGTTGCATTAAATATTAATATTGGAACTGCACATTATCATTACTTATGAATATAAAATAATAGTTCTTTTTTTTTTTTTGAAAAGTATAACACTTTTGTAACCTTCGAAATCAAAATTTGACCACCTAACTATTAATTTAATTAATTAATGTCTTATCATCTTGGAAAAATAAAAATTTGCACATTTTTTTTACAAATATGCGTGATACATATTTATAAAACAATGTGAGCAAATGAAATTTATTATTTTAGATTTTTTTTTAAAAAATAAGTGTAAATATATTTAAAATATAATAATGACATTTTTTTTATTTATTATATGTCAGAAAAATAACTTTGAAGTACAATCATTTAGAATAGAAACTCAAAATGTGATTGGTTCAGTGTTTGTCAACAATTTTTGAATGTTAAAATATTTAATCTATTATTGTTACAGATTTTGAAAATATAATGGCATTTTTGTTTAAAGTACTGTATATTTGATCAAAATATAGTTGTTTACATTGTGAATAATAACGCAAGCAAATACAATTGTATTAAGTTTGAATAAAAGCAGTACAGGGCATTTAAGATAAGAAAAACCTAAGACTGGTTACAAACTTGTCTTCACAAAAATGCCACCAGGGGCAAACCATTAAGTCATTCTCCTAAACTAAGGATGAGAGGGGAAGCCGATGAACTCAAGAAAGACCGTCTGCACGTAGCTCAGAAAAAGACCACCTACACATAGTTTGAGAAAGACCGGCTACATGTAGAGAGCCTTGATCTCTGCAATGACCTCATTCCCCTCATCATCAGAAGATCCCATTTCCTGAAGCCGAGGTCTATTTCCCAACCTTAGGAAATTTTTCAACACAGGAGAGAGGCTGACGCAAAGATCTACTGGCACATGTTAGGGACTTGGGTTGGTTGGATTCTCTGATAGAAACCATGCCAACTTCCTTCCCAGATCCACCTGAAACCATGCCAATCTTCCTCTGGAATTTTTCATCAGCCTGAGGAGGATCTTTGAGATCGCTCACAAGATCTATACCCTTTGGGATCACTTGTGATGTTCAGCCGTGGCAGGCTTCGGGGTTCCCCTGGTTTGGATTGGTTGGAAGCCCCACAACCCTGGAATCCATCGTTTCCGGCTCTGGTTGAGGCTTGAAGTCTGTAGGAACAATTGGAAAATGGTTGGTGCATCTAGGTATTATGAGTTTGAAAGGATAAACTTCTGAACTCAGAAGAAATATTTTGGCAGGAAGGAAGTAATCCATTCTGAAAATGGATTTCACTAAAGAGCCAGAAGATTTGTGAAAAATGACAAGCCTGAGCTGCCCTATTATACATGAAGTTCAGTGACAAGAAAGCGAAAGATTGAGAAATCTAACGGTTGGAAATCGTGCAGAATATGAATAGGCGATTCATAATTGTTATCCCAATTTTTGCACTCTGACGTGGCATCACGAGAATGTTGACACGTGGAGTCCACTTGGAACATCTGCTCGGAAAGACAGGCCGAGCAGGATGCCTCGCTGGCGTATCCCGAGCAACATATTCAGCGATCCGCGCAGAGCACCCAACACTTAGCGAATTCATCATTCGCATCATGAGTCATCAGCACAATCTCTATAACTCAAGGATCAATTTACGTGGATATGACATACACACAATCCCACTATTAGTGTATTCAGCCTCAATCCCACGATCCTTGTATTCAGCATTGATCCCACGATCTTTCTATTTATACGCATTGTAACGGGAGAGGAAACTCTTCCTCCTCAAGCTTCCTAGCCCTATAAATAGTGATGCATAGGAAAGGGGGTCGAAAAGCAGTTGAGCTAAGACTATACTATTATCTAAGAATTATATATGCAAAGATACTGTTGTAAGAGCTATAAGAAAAGGAATCTTTCTCAGTGATCTTAAGTCAATACAAATAACGAGGATTAGGCTATTACCGAACTACTCGGGGTTGAACCTCTATAAAATCCCTGTGTCTTATTATTGCTTTATCATATATCTGTTACTATCTATCGTTTATCACTTATAAAATAGACTCATTGTCGTTGGCTAAAAGCGAAGTCAACATTTTGGTACTTTCATTGAGAGAAGGATCACGAATCGCTCTTTATTCAATATCCTACTGCCTATACGATGGTCCAAACTCGTGGAGGCCTGACTGATCCAGCAAATTCACAGACATTGGATCCTACATCGCATAACCCAAGCAGTTCAAGGGTTCTGCCTGCTGTTAATCCTAAACAGCCGGCAAGCGTGGGGAATGGTGAAACAGTTCCTATTAATGGAATTGCGCCTGGTGTGCAAGAGACTGGGAATAACAGTTCCGCACTCAACCAGGCATCCATAATACGACTGTTTTGCCTAGAACCAACTCCCACACAACGATCGGAGATGCCACCGAATTACAAAATCTCAGTGACGCGCTTAGACTCATGCAGGGTCATAACAACACTCTACATCATGATCAGGACGAACTGCATGTTGCGGTGAATCTCGCGTTCGACGAACAAACCCGTATGTTCGCCAAAGGGAGAGATAAAGAAATTGAGGCATTAAGGGCTCATCATGCAGAGATTGAAGATCGTAGTCGGTAAGCCATCGTGCTGATACGAAGAGCCTACCGAACTATAGGTCAGCAATCGCCAAACGTCATTCCCCTTGGAGAAACGAGAAAGGATCCAACGATGAATGCTTCCCAGACTGCTAATGGTCAGCCGCCCAATCCCCGATCACGAGTTTTGCTCGTGGGCCCAGCGGTAGGCGATTGGACCTTGTCTGGTAATTCATCAGGAGGAGTCATACCTGATGGCTCCAACCAGATCAATGGTACCATTCCACCCGTCACCAAGCGAATCAATCGCTAAGGCAACCGGGATCTTCTGTGTTCGAAAGGTTGGGAGCAACCCATGACCTAAGGAACAATCTAAACAGAAGGAGGGGAACGGACGAACAAAATATTACGACGATTGTCCAGCCTGGAGCCCGTACTCAAATCCCTGCTCAGAAAGATGATGACGTAATCCAAGTCGACCAGAATGCCGAGCAGGTCAGCCCAGTCGTACAGGCACAACTTGACGAATTGAAAAATATGTTTCCCGGCATGGCTGGACAACGTGATAATGATCTTGAGTTAGACAGAGCACGCGGAACTCCTTTCTCACCAGAGAACAATCTCCTGCAACTACCCCACAAGTTCAAAATGCCGACGTGGAAGATGTATACGGGGAGAGAAGATCCCCTTTCCCATCTCAAGTACTTTGAAATGCAAATGGATTTGCAAGGGGTACGAGGAGATGTATGCTGCAGAATCTTTCCTTCCACTCTATCGGAAGCCGCTCAGCAATGGTATTTAAAGTTGGCTCCTAAAAACTTTAGTTCATGGAAAACCTTATCTTCGGAATTCCATGCGCAATTCTCCTCCTCACGCCAACTCCCATTGCATTTGGGAGATTTGGTCGAAGTTAAGCAACGACCAGGCAAGCCACTACGGGCATACATTAACAGATTCATGACAGAAGCAACCAAAGTTTCATGGGTAACCGAGGATGGAAAGTATCCTCCAGCCAGAGCCCAGACAAGGGAAAAACATTCCCAAGTAGGAAACTTCCCAAGGCGAGGATGAAGATGTGGATCCTCGACTTGGGGACCCAAGCAACAATGTTGGACCTGTGGAAGAATTAGAAGAGATCGAGATCGATCCAGCTATCCCGAGCAGAAAGCTAAAAATTCAAAAAGGTTTGTTGCTCGAAGTAAAATCAGAATTGATAAAATTTCTGAGAGCAAACCTAGACGTTTTTGCCTGGTCACATGCGGATATGGTCAGAATCGACCCTTCTATTATTTCACATGTTCTGAATATCGAACCCAACTTCTGGCCAGTTCAACAAAAACAAAATTCGTTGGATAAAGAACGAGCAGTAGCCCTGAAAGATGAAGTTGAAATGATGCGCAACAACAACTTCATAATTGAAACTTTTTACGCGGCTTGGGTCACGAATCCTGTACTAGTACCCAAGCCGAACAAGAAATGGCGAGTCTATATTGATTTCACACACCTCAACAAAGCATGCCCTAAAGACTGTTTTCCACTTTCAAGAATCGATCAGCTCGTAGACGCAACAGCAGGGCACGAAATATTAAGCTTCATGGACGCTTACTCAGGCTACAATCAAATCAAAATGCATCCACCAGACCAAGAACATACAAATTTCCAAACAGATATGGGTCTCTATTGTTACAAAGTCATGCCGTTTGGTCTAAAAAATTCTGGAGCTAAGTACCAAAGATTGGTAAACAAAATGTTTAAAGACAAGATCGGGCGAAATATGGATGTGTATGTGGATGACATGCTCATCAAATCTAGAAAGGCTGGGGGACACATAGATGACCTGGAAGAATGCTTCAAAGTCCTCAGAAAATATAACATGAAGCTAAATCCCTTAAAGTGTTCCTTCGGAGTCAGCTCGGGAAAGTCTCTAGGCTTCATCGTCAATGCTCGAGAAATTGAAGCCAATCTAGAAAAGATTCAAGCCCTCCTGGATATGAACTCGCCAACAAAAACCCAAGAAGTGCAAAGCTTAACTGGTTGGATCGCTGCACTCAGCAGATTCGTGTCAAAATCAACAGACAAATGTGTCCCATTCTTCAACATCCTGCGAGGAAACGAATAGTTCGAGTGGACAGAAGAATGTGAAAGAGCTTTCGAAGAGCTAAAGGCACAACTTGCAAAACCTCCCGTACTTTCAAAACCTCTGCACGGCGAGGAATTGGGAATATACCTAGCTGTCACGGAACATGGTGTAAGTGCCGTGCTGATTAAGGAAGGGAATAGCGTACAACACCCAGTCTATTACATTAGTAAAAGACTCATTGAGGACGAGGGCCAATATCCGTTGATAGAAAAACTCGTCTACTGCCTTATTCTTGCAACAAGGAAGTTGAGGCCTTATTTCCAAGCTCATCCTGTTCGGGTATATACCAACCAGCCACTATGACAAATACCGCAAAAGCCAGATGCTTCTAGACGGTTACTCAAGTGGGCAGTAGAGTTGGGTCAGTACGAAATCACTTTCCAACCCCGAACAGCAATCGAAGGCCAAGCCTTGGCCGACTTTGTGGTAGAATGCACAGGCAAAAAAGAAATCATACAAGAAAGCAACCCCGAGCTAGCACCAATACCTCAGCCAAGTAACAATGAGGACAAACTGACCTGGAAACTACATGTGGATGGGTCAGCCACAGATCAACTATCTGGTCCAGGGATTGCCCTCGTCACGCCTGGGGGGCAACACCTATCTGCACTCAAGTGTGGATTCAAAGCATCTAACAACAAAGCCGAGTACGAAGCTCTAATCACTGGACTAAAACTAGCCTAGGAGATGAAGGCCGAACACATTGAAATATGCAGTGATTCACAGTTGGTGGTAAATCAAGTATTCGGAGAATACGAGGCTCGGGGAGAAAAGAAGATACCATATCTCAGAAAAATACACAATCTGCTCGCACAATTCAAAAGCTACGGTCTCAAACAAATTCCAAGAGAAGAAAATACAACTGCAGACGCGTTAGCTCGATTGGCAAGGAGCAATGTAAGTGACAAAGGGAACTTGGTTCCTATCCAGTTCCTCGAAGAGCCTTGCATCATTGGCACAAAAGAAATCGAAATGATTGATACATCCCCAAACTGGATGACGCCAATAGCATCCTACCTCAACTCTGGGAAACTCCAAAATAACCGAAATGACGCTCAAAAAATGAGAAGGAAGGCAGCACGGTATATCATAGTAGAGGGAGTCATGTACAGAAGAGGATTCTCAATGCCATTGCTCAGATGTGTCACTCAAGACGAAGCTACACGACTCCTATTTGAAGTTCACGACGGATTCTGTGGAAATCACGCCGACGGACAGAGCTTATCCAAGAAAATTCTAAGGTAAGGTTACTTCTAGCCAACGATGATTGAAGATTCGAGAGCCTATGTTAAGAAGTGCAAAAAATGCCAGATATTTTCAAAGATACCAAGAGCTTGGCCCAACGAGATAACACAGATGCAAAGTCCATGGCAAGAGGCCTTTTTCCATTTGGGGAATTGACCTGATCAGAAAATTACCTAAAGGTAAAGGCGGAGTGCAGTACGCAGTGGTAGCAGTTGACTACTTTACTAAGTGGACTGAAGCCGAACCACTCGCAACCATTACATCAAAGAAAGTTCAAGAATTTATTGTGAGAACATCATATGCCGGTTCAGACTACCGTACAAAATAGTCTCAGACAATGGCAAGCAGTTCGATAGCCAATCCTTCACTTATTTCTGTGCGAACCATGGTATCATCAAAAGTTTCTCCGCAGTGGCACATCCTCAGGCAAATGGTCAAGTTGAAGCAGTCAACAAAACCTTGAAGGATACACTAAAGAAGAAACTTGAAGATGCCAAAGGAAACTGGCCAGAAGAACTTCCTGAAGTTCTATGGTCATACCGTACAACGGAAAAAAGGGCGACCAGTCAGACACCATTTGCAATGGTGTACGGTTATGAAGCTATGCTGCCCGTCGAACTCTAGCCACCTTTTCACAGAAGATTGACGTACGATCAAGGTACCAATCACATACTCCTTGCAGAATCACTTGACAAAATCGAAGAAAGACGAACAACTACAAACTTAAAGTTGATGGCCCATCAATAAAAAGTAGCTCGGTATTTCGACAAACAAGTGAAAGCTCAGAAATTCTTCGTGGGAGATATGGTCCTGAGAAGGGTATTCCTAAACACCAAAGACAGTACAGCATGTGTACTAGGACCTAACTGGGAAGGACCATATCAAGTGGTCGAAGTTCTCAACTCCGGAGCATACAAATTAGGTAAGTATGACGAAAAAATGAAACTCATTCTAGTACCACGGTACTGGAATGGAGAACATTTAAGAAAATACTACCAATAAAGTACCAGGTCCGGTGACCACTTTAAGTACTAAATGAACATTTGCTTTTAAGTGAATGGCCTTCTGGGCAGACTACGTCCAAAGGTTTCGATAAAAGAAACAAAGTATTCAGGTCGGGTGACCACTTTGAAGCACAGTTTCTTATGTCTGCAATTCGTTTTATTTCATGTTAAGCTAAAAGATCAGATTAGATCAAATAGCTCTGATGTAAGTTACTACGGTAACAAATATACTTTTCGATCAATAAATGAATAAAGATACTATTTCAAAATTCAATTGAGTCGAAAAAATCAGCATGTTTATAATTTACCATACAATGCGTACAAAAGGTTTGGTCAAACCCAAAACATCGAACAGATAAGCAATATATTTGTAAAAGACAAGTGACCAAGAGTCATACGTCTGCTCGGTTACTTGGGGGCCACCTATACCTGTACAAAGCATTTGGTAAAAATAAAACAATCACAATTGCATGACTATTATAAACAGAGAATGAAATTCATTTAGGATGAAAAAAGCACGTAATGCCGGGATTAAAAAGCTGCCCGGTCAGCCCGTTGTCTAAAAAATGAAAAATAATTCCAAGTTTAAAGACCGCTTGGCCGGCCTGATGTCTTAGAAAAGGCCCTGAGGCCGAATATGATATATATTTATATATCTAAAAAGGAGATAAAAAGAGAAGTGCTTAAACAGCTGGAGTCCCAAGTTCTTGGTTCGATTCTTCTGGGCCAATCGGAACAGGAGGATCTATTGTTTGAGTGGGAGGAGCATCAGCAGTCTGACCGGAGGTTGAAGCAGCCGCCTCAGTTCCACCATAATCCACTTGGGACGCGCAGTACTCAAGGTACATGTCCTTAGCATCGCCCAAGTAGTCGAAGTTTGCCCGAGGATTAGCCTTCCAAAAATCAAAGAAGAGCTCGAGACCGGCTGTCTCCAAGGAATTGACCTTCTCCTTCAACCTGTCCACCTCGGCCGAAAGCTCCCCCTCCTTGGCGTCCTTTTACTCCTTCATCCGATGAAGAACTACTCACAGAAAAGTCCTCTCATCTTGAAGACTGTTTACCTCAGCAGATAAGATCTCAATGGTCTCCTCAAAACGGTCAGCAACCTCGAGATCCTTAGTAAGTACAGTGATTTTCTTCTTAGTGGCAAATAGCTTGTTGTTGGCTTCACCCAACTCCAACCGAACAACTCCATCTTCCGCCCTGGCTTCTTCAGCATCCTTCTTGGCCAAGTCCGCCTCCGCCTTCAAGGTGTCGGACAGAGCTGCGTTCTTGGAAGCAGCAGACTTATCCCGAAAGTAAGTGTAGGCCAACTTCAGACCGGCCTGCACAAACAGAAATACTTTAGCATATTTAGCTAAGTGTGGAAGATTAAAGGGAAGTATCAAAAAGACTTACCCTGGTGAACTCCTTCAAAACTCCGCCCACCAGCACATCCAAAGAAGAGTCATTGTCAGCACCAGCCAGTTGCTCATTGACATCAGGAACCAACCGGTTCATGTAATGGGCCAGCATGTCCTTGCCCTTTTTGGCCTCTAGAATCACTGACAAAGGTTGAGTTGGTGCCCGCACCCGTTCTAGATCACTCCTGACCAACTCAGACCCAACCGTTGGTGCTCCAGACTCCTCGGACTTGGCAGCTTTGGGGGTAGAGGGGTTTGCAACAGTCAACTCCTCGGAAAGATCAATAACCTCCTCGGAAGGCCTCTTTTCCTTTGAAGAGGACCCCTCACCGCCCTTAGACTTCTTTGTCGGAGGAGAGGGGCTAGAGCTTCCATCCATTCTCTTCCTTAGATCGTCGAGCATCTGCCGAGACATGTCTCCACTGAACAAAAATAGTATGGTTAGAAGACAGCCATCAGAAACACAAGGCATGAAAATCAAGAAGCTCAAAAACAAGATAAAGTAAAATGCAAGGTGACCGCCCGAACAAGACTCAGAAGTCCATCATCACTTGACATCGATCTTATCTCAGACATGACAGCTTTCCCTTTTCCGAACACGGCAGAGGATGGCCGAGCAGGCGAAATGGGATCCCTTATGCGAATCGCATGTTCAACAGGACTGGGCGAGGCCGGGAGTTTCTTCTTCCTCTTCAATGGAGTCACCTTCACTTCCTTAGCTTCATCTTCAGGGTTCAAGGGCTCCTGAGCATATTGCTTGGCCCATGCACCTCCCTTCAACTTAGCCTCGTGCTTAAGTTGAATGAGTTCATTGTCCTTATGAGCTCGTTCGGTCCGACCAGCACCAGATTTCCTCTTCTTCCCCGCCATGGACTTGGGAGTAAAGTCCTCGGGATAGAGCCCATACCTCACAAAGTTATCATCGGAGGTTAACTGGATAATGTTCTGGTCTTCCCCCGGTAGCCGGGAAAGTTTTTGAGCTCTATCTCTAAGAGCTAGAGTGAGAAGAGGACAGTGATATGTCAGAATCTGATGGAACCGAGTCCGGGTAATGCCCACGTCCTTCACCATAAAGTACTCATCAGCAAAACGCCCTATCTTGCTGATGGCCTTGTCGTCTGTGCCGGTCAACCACTTAAAGCCTGGTTAAGAGAAATAGAAGTACCCCGACCTGCCTTGTTTGGGGGTGGACTTCAAATCAAAGAACTAGGCAACTTCGTGGCGAGAAGGAGTACCCGACCCCTGGGAAGCGTAGAGAATGAAGAAGGCAGATAAATACTTAATGCCCTTAGGAGTGAACTGGGTTGGGCAGAGACCGAAGAAGTCTGCCACATCCTTGAAGTATTTATGCAAGGGCATCAACGCTCCTTGCTGACCATGGGCTCTCGACCAAGTGCACATCTCCTTGTCAGGGTTTGTGGCACGATTGTCGTGGGCGGGAATGTAGCAGTCCAGCTCGCCTAGGTATCTGCCCTGGTCAAGAGTTCGAAGGCGCGCCTCCGTAATCTTGGACGGATGACTTACCCACCTGGCACCCAAGGCACCCTGCCTCTTATGAGGAATCGCCGCGGCAAGCTCCTCACTGAAGTAGTCCACGCCCTCAACCAGGATGTCTCCGTCAGCATGGTCTGGCTCCCAAGCCTCGTTGTACACCCCATAATTTGGGGGTTCAACCTCTTGCTCTTCCTCCACCTCGGAGGGACTGCAAGGATGTACATCGTCCAGTTCCTCAATCTCGTGGACCTCACCGTCCCCTTCACGATCCTCCTCCATCTGGACAGCTGAATCATGTTCGGTGCTGGGCAAAGTGGCGAGCTGAGCCACTTGAGGATCATTTGCGTCAGCCAGACGTGTAGTTTTTCTTGTACGAGCCATCATTCTATGGCTGGGTACAGGGCTAGAAGAATGTCCTTCGCTAGAGGAAGGAGGACTGGAACAAAGGCGAGGATTATCCTCATGCAGAAGTTGAAGCAAATCCTGGTCGATCCGATGTCTGAGTTCCTAAGACTCACCTGAGTTCATCTACAAAAGACAAGACACGAGATGAGTGTTTGGTCAGAATATCGAACAATAGACAAGCAAATATGCCGACCAGGAGTACTCAACAGATCAAAGAACAGCTAAGTTTGAAGAAAAGTCAGAACTCAAGAAGTCAACAAATTTTCTTCAGTTAGGGCAAAACAATTCATGAAGCTTAGAATAAGCAAGATGAAAGATGGACGTTATGCAGTTCAGAAACAAGCATTATGGCTGTAAAACTGCATGAAGACATGATGAAGAAGAATTGCAGAGGTTTCTAAGCCTAGAATTTCCTAAACATTTTTCTACAGCACAGTAGAAGAAACATTCAAAATGTAAACATGCAAAGATAAGCATAAAGGGATTCAGAAACTTACTCAAGATTCAAATGTCTATGTTCGAGCAACGTCTATCCAACAAGCAGCTTGTACGAAGGCACTTCGGCAACTTTGAAGCCAAGAAATTTTCTTTTCCCTCTGAAGCTTACTTAGCAAAGAAGGGTGATAAAATTAGTTTATGTGCCAATGTTGTGGGTATTTATAGGAAAGTCACGAAAAGAGGTAATCGTCTCAAAGGAACCTCAGACGCCTTAGCTTCCCGGCTTAAAAACGAATATGGGAAATCAAAAGTACTCGAGTGCAACCGTCAGCCGTGGAGAGAGAAAATTGGATTTTGAAATATTAATTGTCATAGCATTTATTAGCCGAAAACTGAAGGGACGCCCAGTCAGCCTCACAACGAGTCTCGGATGGTCGCGCTCGACACGTGCCCCCATCCAAAGGCAGAATCAGCTCGGATGAAGTCTACACGCAACTTCGAAAGTCCCGTACAGACTTGGGGGGCAAATGTTATCCCAATTTTCGTACTCTAACGTGGCATCACGAGAATGGTGACACGTGGAGTCCACTTGGAACATCTGCTCAGAAAGACAGGCCAAGCAGGATGCCTCGCTGGCATATCTAGAGCAAGATATTCAGCAATCCGCGCAGAGCAACCAACACTTAGCGAATTCAACTTTTGCATCATGAGTCATCAGCACAATCCCTATAACTCAAGGATCAATTTACGTGGATATGACATACACACGATCCCACTATCAGTGTATTCATCCTTAATCCCACGATCCTCATATTCAGCACTGATCTCACGATCTTTCTATTTCTAAGCATTGTAACGAGAGAGGAAACTCTTCCTCCTCAAGGTTCCTAGCCCTATAAATAGTGATGCATGTTCACTGGGAAAGGGATCGCTCGAAAAGCAATTGAGCTAAGACTATACTATTATCTAAGAATTATATATTCAGAGATACTGTTGTAAGATCTATAAGAAAAGGAATCTTTCTCCTTGATCTTAAGTTGATACAAATAACGAGGATTAGGCTATTACCGAACTGCTCGAGGCTAAACCTCTATAAAATCCATGTGTCTTATTATTGCTTTATCATATATCTGTTACTATATGTTGTTGGCTAAAAGCGAAGTCAACAATAATGAACTTTGAAACCATACAACTGCCAGAATCAAAGGAGGCATCCTTTCCCAGAAAAGATTTTGGCGAAAATGCCCTCCGTCATTATTAAAAAGCTCTTTTTTACTAAAAAAGCAGCAATTGTTATACCCGAAATTCGGCTGGAGGACACGTGTAAAGGAAAAGGGAATGTGAATCGGTGCAATATCTTCTTATAGAATAACTCATTAATTACGTAAGTATCAGAGTATATTTGTAACCCGCTGACTGTAAGGTCTTAGGCGAGGAAACAATGTACGAACTAGCACTTAGTATATTAACAAGAAACCGTATGTCGCTAATGGAGAATAGCAAGGCACCAGAGAAAAGTAACACATAACTTAACTTGCAATAAGCAAACTGAGTGTAAAAGTCAGATCGGTTCGAAAAACAAGAATGCGAGATGACCATCTCGCTACGAGGAAACCTCCTATAGTTTCATCCAACTAGCGGGAGCGGGGCTCATAACCCTGCCAAATCAGACGATTTCTGTATACCCGCGACCGACATAAGACATATCTTGTTGACCTCGGAAAGAAGAATGGTTCCTGCTCGAATTTGGAATCACTACAACCAAGTTTCTGTCGAGATATCTCCAGATTAAACAATTAAATACGTGTTTAATACACGGTATTTCTGACCCAGTAAAAGCGGGAAAATAGGAGCTATATGATTTTCAAAATCATACACTGCATTTACATTTTGTTCAACACTATTTTTACTCAACTGATCCGAACACACACAAGACACAACACCAGCCTTAATGTCAATGTCAAAAACACACAACTCACTTACATAAAAAAAAAAAAAAACGAAACCCCCACACACCTTACCCGAATACTAACCTTCATTTAAAAAATATTTTTTTTTCTGAAAAAAAAAAGATAAACATATTTAAAATATACAATTGACTTGGAAACTAGGGAGCTGATTGGTTCATGATTTGAAAACTATATTTTAAAAATTTGATATTCTGAAATAAAAATTTGAATTTTGTAATTGGAAACATGTTTCTAAAAATGTGATTGGTTCAGTGTTTGTCAACAATTTTTGAATGTTAAAATATTGAATCTGTGATTGGTACAGAATTTGAAAATATAATGACATGTTTACTTAAAGTGAATGAGAATCAATGGTATCATATTGATTCCTATACACTAGTTTATTAAATTTTAGAAAGAGAAAAAGTAGTGGGACCCACACAAAATAGGGAGAAAATAAAGGGAAATGTTCTTCCCCCATTTTTGTAGGGAATACATTTCTCTTTCCTAATTTAATTTATTTTAATATTAATTTTATTAATTAAAAATAAAAAAGACCAATAAAATACCTATGCTCTAACTAAGTTGTGTTAATACCTATGCTCTATTGTTGTAACTATATTGTGTTAATTTCAATATTTTCTATCTAATTTTTAATTATTCAAATAAAACATATATTTTTTTTTGCGTCATAGCATTTACTATTGAAAAATTAAAATTTAATTAATTCTTAAAAATTAATTATCTTAATATTTCCTATTTTTTTGTCACATTATTATGCTAATTGGAATATTTATTTTAATTTTATTTTCATTATTTTTTAAAATCATGAATATTTATCATAAAAGTTAAAATATAATTTATTTTTATTTGATAAGAATTTTTTTTTGACAAAATTAATTTGATTGAAAAAGATATTAAAATTTAGTACAATCAAACAAATAAATTTTTTAGATGATACAAATTATTAAAATAGTGAATTTTTACAATTTTTTGTGGTGTATATAAAATTTCTCTTTCTTATTTGTTAAAGATAAAACTTTTACAATATCTTTAGTCAAACACATGAGGAATTTTTTCTTTTACCAAATTTGGTTTGTTTGCAATTGGTTGAAAACTATCATAATTGGTACTATATTTTTTTTTGGGTAAAACCGCCATTAATGAGATGGTTAAAAGTCCAATCTCATTAATGGGTAGTTGAACGGCCGGTTTCAACTCATTAACCCCTTAATAAACACCAATCCACAACACCACCTGAACCCTAACAAATCCAAACCCTACCCATCGACCAAGTCCAGCACCGCACCATCCAATAACACGGTTTTGACGACGGTTGATGGAGTGGACAACGATACAAACAAGTGAGCATCGTCGGCAGTTGTTTTTTCTTTAGTGTATAGATATAGGTTCTCCCATTTCTATTATATTTTTTTCGGAATATATTATGTTTTGGATTGTGTTTTTGTTCTTGATTGTTTTGTAATAATTGTGTTTCAAATAAATGGTACCATATGCATGATGTTACTTCCCACAAACACTAATTTTGTTTGGTATCTTATCTTTGTTGGGTTTTGTGCCCTAAATAAAACCCTTTGCAATCTGATTAGTTATCAATATAAGAAATTTGAAGTGATTTCTGTTTGCATGAATTTTACATGCTAATGGTTTAATATGTTTATTACATTTACACACAAAATCAGTAAGTCCAGATCATATGTTTATTCAAAATTACAGTATCGTCAACACAGTGGAATGTGATTGTGATCATATGAATCAAAAGACTAAGTCCCTGTTTCATCAGTGTTTTGGATTTACACTAATGTGATAATCAGCGATGATGTGTACTGACACTTGGAGTAAGTGTTATGTTCTTTCCAGGACATTAGTAAAGTATACTAGTTTCGAATGTATGGAATATACATTAGACTGGACCGATATTGCAACTTAGTTAAGATATTATAAACTTACCGTCATATATTTCCAAGTCAATATCAGTAGTTGATCTTAAGATTAAAAGAATCTAAATCCTGATATGCTTAGACTCAACTCAGGAGTACTATCATGTTCTTTGATTTATTAGTTAAGCCTACTTTTGGGTCAGGGTGATACGTATATTTTTGGAACATGATAGTATGATTGAGTGGGAGTGTTGAACATAAATATGGAATTTATAGGTTCTACTGGTGTATAGAAGTCAAGTGATGATTCCCTTCGAGCTTAGCTAAATAGAAGTAAATGGATCAGCTCTGGTTTAAGTGACTAATTCTTACATAACTAAATATCATTTACAGGTAGCTAAGTGTTTAAAGGGGCAAAATACATTGAAAGGTGAGAACAGTAAAATTATCCCATCTCGATATAAATCATCTATATAGAAGATCTTTGATCACAATAAGATTATAACAATGGTTAAATGAGATAGCATATTTATATCGTGGAACATATAATATGCTCTATACAAGTCTGAGAGTGCAATTCTATGTTCTAATAGTCGATTCAACGAAGAATTAATAAGTAGGAATTTACTCAGTAAATTCGGTTCACTTATTGGAAGCTGAGCATATAGATCCATGGTCCCCATTCTAGTTGAGACTATACTGCTTGTAAGACTTAATAATTTATTTTTGATTAATCAATTATAATTCTAAAGTTAGACTATGTCTAATTTGTGAATTTCTAATTTGTGAATTTTCACTAAGCAGGGGCGAAATTGTAAAGAAAAGAGATTCTAGGTTTATTTATTTATTAATAGACTTTATATGTCTTATTAATATATAAATTAAATGAAAATATTATTTAATAATCTATTTTAGTTATTAAATAAATAGTTTTGGCATTTAAATTGTTAGAATTGGAAAATTGGCATTTTTGAGAAAATAGAAATAAAATTTGTGAAAACTGCAAAAACCAAATGAGGCCCATTACACACCATGGCCGGCCAATTGGGATGGTTTTCCAAATCGATATTTTCATTATTTTGATGCCAAATATTTACTAACCTAAACCTAGTAGTTGCCTATAAATAGAAAGTGATGGCTCAGTCAAATCACAAGTATTAACAAGCTTTCTGTCAGAAAATTCTTTCTTCAAAAAACTGAGCCTTCCCTCTCTCTTCTATAGCCGAACCTACCCTCTCTCTTTTTGTAAAGCCCGCTTAGTTAATTTGGAAATTATCAGTTAATTGTGATTAATTATGAAATTATTTATAGCTATTTAAATAATTTATTATACTGTTATTTATGTTATTCAGTAGCTTGCATATTTTGCATTTCCGGTGTCCGGTATTTTGGAACTCGGCGTTTGGCTCAGTAGAAATCACAACTTAGTATGTTAGTAATTTGGGGACGGGTTTTAGACATTGGGAATGTCGGGAATGGCCGGGAATTTAGAATTTCCCAAAAATACCCCTTTAGTATGATTTATGTGGTTTTATGGTGGAGGGGCAAAATGGTCTTTTTGCCCCATTAGTATAATAGTATGCATATGTAGATTACATGTTTAGCGTGCATGTAGGAAGCCTATTAGATTACATTAGTTGTATGTTGGCTTCGAACCATCCAACCCTGTCACGTCGGTACAGGCTGGAGTATGACCAGCAGCCGGAGTATGACCGGTTTGACCGATCAGGCTGACACTTGGTTGGTGGTTCCGTGCTATTGACGTATCCCGTCGGTACAGGCTGGAGTATGACCAGCAGCCGGAGTATGACCGGTTCGACCGATCAGCAGGATATAGTAACACGTCGGTACAGGCTTGAGTATGACCAGCAGCCGGAGTATGACCGGTTAGACCGATCAGGTTGTTACGTGTCAATAGTACCGTCCCTAGGAACGTTCAGAACTCAGTACCATGTTGGACATGGCAGTAGTGGCTCAGTACCATGTTGGACATGGCAGTAGCGGGACTCAGTATCGTGTTGGACACGGCAGTTAGAATTATGTATGATATTATTATGCTTTTCTTACTGAGTCTGTCGACTCACAGTTTATGTTCATGTGTAGGTAAAGGCAAGGCTATAGTTGATGGACCGTGAGCGAGCTTATGAGATTGTACATGTCGGGGCGGTTAGGCCTGGAGCGTACGATCCTCGGGACAGCAAGGCTGAATTTTTGTAACTGGTCGTTAGACGACTTTTATTTTTATGTAATAGTTAAACAGTTAAACTTTTTGTAAATATTTTTATAATCGGGATCCCGAGTCTTTTGTAATATGGTTTTATAAGTTTAATTAAAAAGCAAAATTTTAATTAATCACGTTTTTCCATAAACCTCGTTGATTAGCAACGAGCTGCGCAGTACGTTTAAAAATCACGTAATACGCCTAAGGTAGTTAGGGTGTTACAATTTGGTATCAGAGCCGCTAGGTTGTCTTCCGAAGATCGTCACGACATGTACAATCATCATCAGCAGTTAGCTCGGTTCACGGTTCAGTAAGCCTTTATTGCTTTAGTAGTTTATTTTATTCAGTTATGAAAAAGAAAAGCCTGTTAGGAAGCATGTTAGTAGCCTGATAGTAGAATAGGCGCATGTTTCGTTTTTAATTTCCAAATTAAGCGGCATTAGTAAGCTCTCCTTGAATACGACCTGATATGCCAACTCTTGGTTTCGTAGGCGGTTCTAACTAGATGGACGCCAGGCGGACTACCAGGAGTCAGGGCAACTCTGTAGGGTCGAATCAAGGTCAGGGAGCTCAGTTTCCCCCACCTGCTAGGGGCCGAGGCAGAGGTCCCCGAGGCAGGGCTCGTGGCCGGGGTGATGAGAACCCGCCACAGCTGCCCGAGCTCCCCGGCCGATCGGGGAGCCCCGACTGGGAGTTGCGGTTTGCGGAGATGCAAGCCCGGATCGAAGAACAAGACCTCGAGATTCAGAGGTTGAGACGGCGGGGTGCTCCCGCAGCCTCGTGCCCATAGTTCCGCGTGGCACCGCCCTCGCCGCCTGTGCCGAGATAGTGGTGGCGGCCCATAGATTGGAACCATTGTATGAGCGGTTCCGGAAGCAAGCACCTCCGGTTTTCCTGGGAGGTCCGGATGTAGTGAAAGCCGAGCAATGGCTGACGGTGATCACCAAGATACTGAATTTCATGGGTGTCACCGGTAACGACAGAGTGGTGTGCGCCACATTTCAGTTCCAGGAGGACGCTTTGGTCTGGTGGGACATGGTGTCTCAGATCCATGACGTCACCACCATGACCTGGGAAAGGTTCCAGGAACTCTTTAATGCGAAGTACTACAACGAGGCGGTCAGAAGCGCCAAGAGGAAAGAGTTCGTTCACCTGACCCAGCGGGAGAACATGAGCGTCACTGAGTATACTAGTCAGTTTGATCGGTTTGCGAGGTTAGCCTCGCGAATTGTGCCGACCGACTTCAGCAAGAAGGAGAAGTATCTGGACGGGTTGAATCCCAAGATCAGGCATGACCTGATGATCACCACCGACGACAGCACCACCTATGCTCAGATGGTGGAGAAGGCACTGCGAGCTGAGGGCGCAGTAGGGTGTATGTCAGAATCAGCCAGTACTCCGGTGAGTGGCGGAGCTCCTACCCCTCCTGCATCAGGTTATAGCAGGGGGAGTAGTGGTTCGGCCATTGATCAGAGGAAGAGGGCACCCACTTCTTCCGGTGGCTCGAGTCAGAACAAGAGGTTCCGGGGGAACCAGAACAGAGGGAGTCGTCCTGGTGGTACTGAGACCCGATTCTCCTATCCCGAGTGCCCTAGCTGCAAGAGGCACCATCGGGGTGAGTGCAAAGGTCAGGGATGCTTTCATTGTGGCATGCCCGGACACTTCAAGAGGGAATGTCCCCAGCTCCGATCAGAGGCACCGAGAGCTCCAGCGATACCCACTCCAGCCAGGGTGTTCGCTATCACGCAGGCTGATGCAGATGCCAGCCCATCAGTAGTCACAGGTCAGCTTTCTATTAACAACTCGCTATATTCAGCGCTGTTTGATTCTGGGGCTACACATTCTTATGTGGCGGCCAGGGTCTTTAGTAAGTTGGGTAGACCCTTTGATAGATATGAATCAGGGTTTGGAACCCTGTTACCTGGCGGAGAATTGGTTATCTCCAATAGGTGGATTAGGTCTATGCCGATCAGGATAGATGGTAGAGAGTTAAGCGCTGATCTGATAGAAATGAGCTTAGTCGAATTTGATATTATTTTAGGAATGGATTTCCTATCTAAATATTCGGCGAGCATTGACTGTAAAAGGAAGATGGTGGTCTTCCAACCGGAAAGTGAAGAACCGTTTGTATTTGTGGGTTCAGTTCAGGGATCTCGGATCCCGGTGATCTCGGCTATGTCAGCGAGAGAATTGTTGCACGGCGGGTGCTTAGGGTTTCTGGCCGTGGTGGTGGACACCACTCGGCCAGACACCATTCAGCCAGAGGACATCAAAGTAGTTCGGGAATTTTTGGACGTTTTTCCCGAAGAACTTCTAGGGTTACCACCTCAGCGGGAGATTGATTTCGTGATTGACTTGGCACCAGGGGTGGAACCGGTTTCCAAAGCCCCATATAGGATGGCTCCAGCTGAACTTAAGGAATTAAAGATTCAGCTCCAGGGGTTGCTTGACATAGGGTTCATTCGGCCCAGTGTGTCACCCTGGGGAGCCCCGGTTTTGTTCGTCAAGAAGAAGGATGGATCTATGAGGATGTTCATCGACTACAGGGAGTTGAACAAGCTGACGGTGAAGAATCAATATCCATTACCTAGGATCGATGACTTGTTCGATCAGCTTCAGGGGAAGACGGTCTTTTCTAAGATTGATCTCCGTTCGGGTTATCATCAGTTGAGAATCCGAGAGGAGGACATTCCAAAGACGGCTTTTCGCACTAGGTATGGACATTACGAGTTTCTGGTTATGTCATTCGGACTAACCAATGCTCCTGCAGCATTCATGGACCTGATGAATAGAGTATTCAAGGATTTCCTCGATATCTGTGTGATTGTGTTTATCGACGACATCCTCGTGTACTCTCAATCAGAAGAGGAGCATGAGTTACATCGTCAGATGGTACTGCAACGGCTTCGAGAACATAGACTTTATGCCAAGTTCAAGAAATGTGAGTTCTGGCTATCTCAGGTGTCCTTCCTAGGGCACATTGTGAGTAAAGATGGGATCAAGGTGGATCCCGGGAAGATTGAATCCGTCAGGGATTGGCCGAGACCGAAGACAGTGACAGAGATCAGAAGCTTCTTGGGATTAGCTGGGTACTACCGTAGGTTCGTGGAGGGGTTCTCCAAAATTTCAATGCCCCTAACCGAGCTTACAAAGAAGAATCAGCGATTTTTCTGGTCAGATAAATGTGAGGCTAGCTTTCAGGAGCTGAAGCAGAGATTGATTACTGCTTCGGTACTAGCTTTACCTTCGGACAAGGAGAAGTTCGTAGTCTACTGTGACGCATCCAAACAGGGTTTGGGGTGTGTATTGATGCAAGCCGACCGGGTTATCGCTTATGCCTCCCGTCAGTTAAAGGATTATGAACAGCGATACCCGACTCATGATTTAGAATTGGCCGCAGTGGTTTTTGCACTGAAGATTTGGCGGCATTACCTTTACGGGGAGAAGTGTGAGATCTATACCGACCATAAAAGTCTCAAGTATTTCTTTACTCAGAAAGATTTGAACATGAGACAAAGGCGTTGGTTGGAATTAGTGAAGGATTACGATTGCGAGATCCTCTATCATCCCGGAAAAGCCAATGTAGTGGCCGATGCCCTGAGCAGAAAGGGTCCCAGGCAAGTAGCTAGCATGGTTCAGATCTCACCCCACCTAGCTGAGGATATGGTTAGATCCAGCATTGAGTTTGTGGTAGGTCAGCTTCACAACTTGACGCTGCAATCTGATCTATTAGAAAGAATAAAAGTCGCTCAGATGACAGATCCGGAGTTAGTGAAAATCCGAGATGAGGTATTGGCTAGTCAAGTCAAGGACTTTTCAGTGTCAGATAGTGGGATGCTTTTGTATAAAGCCAGAGTTTGTGTTCCGAACAGTGTGGAACTTAGAAATGAGATCTTTGACGAGGCTCATTCTACCCCGTATTCTCTGCATCCCGGCACCACCAAGATGTACCAAGATTTGAAACCGTGCTTCTGGTGGAGCGGTATGAAGAAGAATTTGGTAGAATTCGTATCGAGATGCCTCACTTGTCAGCAGATTAAGGCTGAACACCAGAGACCAGCAGGGTTGTTGCAGCCTCTAACCCTACCAGAATGGAAATGGGAAGATATTACGATGGATTTTGTGGTTGGGTTACCTAGGACCACGGGTTTGTTTGATTCCATATGGGTAGTGGTGGACCGGTTTACGAAATCTGCTCATTTTCTGCCGGTTAGAACAACGTTCACAGTGGATCAGTTGGCAGAACTGTACGTCAGAGAGATAGTAAGACTTCACGGGTACCGAAGTCTATAGTTTCGGACAGGGATCCGAAATTCACCTCCAAATTTTGGCAAAGTTTCCAACGGGAAATGGGTACAAAGCTAAAATTCAGTACAGCATTCCATCCTCAGACAGATGGTCAGTCCGAAAGGACAATTCAGATATTGGAGGACATGCTGAGAGCCTGTGTTATGGACTTTGAAGGCTCATGGAGTAAGTATCTACCGTTGATAGAATTCTCTTACAACAACAGTTATCAGAGTACGATAGGGATGGCTCCCTATGAACTGTTGTACGGTAGGAAATGCAGATCCCCTATCCACTGGGATGAAACAGGGGAGAGGAAATACTTAGGTCCTGAGTCAGTACAGCGGACCAATGAGGCGATAGAGAAGATAAAAGCTAGAATGCTTGCCTCACAGAGCAGACAGAAGAGTTATGCAGATCCGAAACGCAGAGATGTTGAGTTCCGAGTAGGGGACCATGTGTTTTTACGAGTATCTCCGATGAAGGGGATTAAACGTTTCGGAAAAAGAGGCAAGTTATGCCCTAGATTTACAGGACCTTTCGAGATTCTCGAGAAGATAGGTCAAGTGGCATATCGGTTAGCATTGCCTCCAGCCTTATCAGCAGTTCATAACGTATTCCATGTCTCAATGTTGAGAAAATACGTTTCAGACCCCTCTCATATACTCAGTTATGAGAGTCTTCACTTCGGCCCGGATATGACTTATGAGGAACAGCCAGTGCAGATCCTGGATAGAAAGGATAAAGTCCTTCGGAATAAGACCATAGCATTGGTCAAGGTTCTCTGGAGAAACAGTAAGGTGGAAGAAGCCACCTGGGAGCTAGAGACAGATATGAGAGCTCAATATCCAGAGTTATTCAGGTTAGATTTCGGGGACGAAATCTTTTAAGGGGGGGATAGTTGTAAAGCCCGCTTAGTTAATTTGGAAATTATCAGTTAATTGTGATTAATTATGAAATTATTTATAGCTATTTAAATAATTTATTATACTGTTATTTATGTTATTCAGTAGCTTGCATATTTTGCATTTCCGGTGTCCGGTATTTTGGAACTCGGCGTTTGGCTCAGTAGAAATCACAACTTAGTATGTTAGTAATTTGGGGACGGGTTTTAGACATTGGGAATGTCGGGAATGGCCGGGAATTTAGAATTTCCCAAAAATACCCCTTTAGTATGATTTATGTGGTTTTATGGTGGAGGGGCAAAATGGTCTTTTTGCCCCATTAGTATTTTGTCTTATGTGATTTATTAAATGGATTAAATGTTTATTTTAAATAATTATTTTGGCTGAAATAAGGTGTTATATGCATTAAAACTTTATTTTCTCTCAAATTTTACACTTAGCTTATTTTAGAAAAACTTTGAAAAAGGAAAACACTCTCTTTTCTCTCTCTCTTTTTCGGCTGAAGGCTTGGGGTTCAAGGGCTGGTTTTTCTTCAATTTTCAAGCTAGTTTCATCCAATCTAAGTGTTCTTCTAATCCTTGGTAAAGTCTCTACCCTTTTCTTGTTGTAATTTCTTGAAAAAAATGATGAAAAATGGTGATGCATGCATGGTGTTTTGGTATTGTTGCTGCTGTTTATTGTTGTTGTTGTTTCTGTGATTAAAGTGTTGAATTCAGTAGGTTTGATGAGATTGAATTGCTTGCTTAAGTTCTTGCTCTAGTTGGTTAGATTTTTATGTGATAAAGTTATGAATTTTGAATGAAATGGTTCTATTTGTTGCTGTGAAGTTGCTGGATATTCTTTATAGTTTTCTGAGGTGATTTTATGCTAGTTTAAGTAGAATTAAGCTAGTGGAATGCATGTTTAGGTGGATTTGCTCAAGTTTGAGTTTAGAACTCAAAGCTTGAGCTCCAATGGTGATTTTTATTTCTGTGATTTCTGGGTTAGTTGGTTGCCTTAGATTTGTTCTTTGGGGTGTTTAGAGCAGGTCTGGAAAGTTTGGAACCAATTGGGGTTGAATTGGTCGAGTTATGAAAAATTTGGTTTGCTGCCTGCGAGGAACCGGAATTCCGGTTGTGCATCCGGAATTCCGGATGAGGGTTCTGAATTTTCCAGAACCGGAATTCCGGTTGGGCAACCGGTCTACCGGTTGGGGAAAATTCAGGGACCCTAGTTTTCCTCGTTTTTATGTTTTAGGGGGTATTGCCATGCTTTTTATCGATAGGGAAACTTTTAGTTCCTAGTTTTAGTCCCCGGGAAGTGATTTAGCGTGTCACTTATAGCGTTGTGATTTTTATGGTTTAGGAGCCAGTAATCCGCCGCTCAGCTTCAGTTCAAGTCAGGTTGACCGGCACACCTGAAATCGGAATCCAGGTAAGATTAGTATAACAGTATGCATATGTAGATTACATGTTTAGCGTGCATGTAGGAAGCCTATTAGATTACATTAGTTGTATGTTGGCTTCGAACCATCCAACCCTGTCACGTCGGTAAGATGTGCCGGAGTATGACCGGCGGCGGAGTATGACCGGTTTGACCGATCAGGCTGACACTTGGTTGGTGGTTCCGTGCTATTGACGTATCCCGTCGGTACAGGCTGGAGTATGACCAGCAGCCGGAGTATGACCGGTTCGACCGATCAGGAGGATATAGTAACACGTCGGTACAGGCTTGAGTATGACCAGCAGCCGGAGTATGACCGGTTCGACCGATCAGGTTGTTACGTGTCAATAGTACCGTCCCTAGGAACGTTCAGAACTCAGTACCATGTTGGACATGGCAGTAGTGGCTCAGTACCATGTTGGACATGGCAGTAGCGGGACTCAGTATCGTGTTGGACACGGCAGTTAGAATTATGTATGATATTATTATGCTTTTCTTACTGAGTCTGTCGACTCACAGTTTATGTTCATGTGTAGGTAAAGGCAAGGCTATAGTTGATGGACCGTGAGCGAGCTTATGAGATTGTACATGTCGGGGTGGTTAGGCCTGGAGCGTACGATCCTCGGGACAGCAAGGCTGAATTTTTGTAACTGGTCCTTAGACGACTTTTATTTTTATGTAATAGTTAAACAGTTAAACTTTTTGTAAATATTTTTATAATCGGGATCCCGAGTCTTTTGTAATATGGTTTTATAAGTTTAATTAAAAAGCAAAATTTTAATTAATCACGTTTTTCCATAAACCTCGTTGATTAACAACGAGCTGCACAGTACGTTTAAAAATCACGTAATACGCCTAAGGTAGTTAGGGTGTTACAATTTTCCTCTTTTAAATTTTGAAACCCTCAGTGATAGAGTAGTGCCCACACACAGCAAGTGGTACCTAAATCATAGATTGGAAGACTGTGAAGGATCACACACAAAGAGAAGGACATTTGGGCTCAGATCTTGATAATGCTCTGCGACAGAAAGGATACAAGGGTTAGAGATCTGAGTGGAAGGAGACATTATTCCGCTGCCATCAATGTAAGGTTTTCTTAACTTTATATGTGTTTATTTATCGTTTTAGAAAGTTCATATTTAGGGTGTTAAACAACATACTTGTGAGTAGATCTAAGATCCTTGTAAAATAAATTCCAACAACTGGCTTCAGAGCCATGGTAATTGATTTGCTGGCAAGAAATTTGGACTTTAAAACGATTGTTTGTTATTTAAATGGTTTCATGTTGTGTTGAGTGTTATATGATGATTGATTGATGTTTATGAATTTTTGTGAAAAATAATTAAAATTCTGTTTCTAGAATTGTTTTTATTGGATAGTATGGAAAACATTAAGCAATTTACTTTATTACAGAACTTAATTTCGATTTAATTTGAATTAGTTATGATTTTTTGAAGTTTCGGAAAAAATTAATGTCGTGCAACAGAGCCACGCACGCGGACGAGGGTGACACCCTCGGACAGCACGCGTTCAGACAGTGCTCAACCGAGCTTCCTGTCTGAACCTCAACCATCCGCGCGCGAAAATCATGAAGCACCCATGCTGCACCGAGTTTTCTCGGCCATGCAACCCCATACGCTCGCGCGGGCAGTATGCTCAGCATACTGTCCGTACAGCTCGCATTTTTTTCGTTTTTCTTCGATTTTTCATGCTATTTCATGGATTTAACTTCCGATTTTTGGTGTAGTTTTGTATTTAGACATTTACTATTCCTATTTCAATTCTAAATATCATAATTAAATTAATTATTTTTTTAAAAATTAATTCATGATATTAGTGTAATTTGAATTTAAAAATAGTAAATCTCTATCTTTTTTGCTTAATTATCTATCTTATTTTTAAATTTGATTATATCTTATCTTATTTTTAAATTTATGGTCAGATTTTAAATTTTAAATTAAATATTTTTTTTAAAATAATTTGACCTTATTTAAATTTAAAATAAGATAACTATAATCATGATATTTCAAATAGAAGTAAGATATTTTGCTAACTTTTAAATTTTGTTATTTTATTTATTTAAATTAAATCATAAGATCTGAAAAAGATATTTATTTATCTTTTTTTTTTAATTTTTATTGAATATTTAATTTATAAAATAACATGAAATTTTAAAAGTAGTTAACAAATTTTGAAATGATATTTAGGTTAGTTGCAACCTAATTTTTCAAAATTGTAGGTTTAATTTTAAATATTATATTATAATTAATTTCGAAAATATATATATTATTTTTAAAATTCGAAAATTAAATATTATTTCTTTTTATTATTTAATTATTTTTTCGAAATTTAATTATTTAAAATTAAATAAATCCTACATCCATCTATCCAGCTAACCTTGTTGCAGGAGTATGTGTTTTAGCTTGTTTGTAAGTTTTATAAAACCTATTATTGCTTGATTGCAAATAGCCATGGTTAACTTGTTGACAGATCCAATGATCTGATTTTAACTCATGGTTCCATTGGTCAAGTAAATAATTTGTAACAGGTAAATTTTATAATCTTCTTTCATCTGTGTATGACCTAGCAACGTAATAGGATCCATCCAAATGTGTGCCTGTGTGAGCCTATATGTTTATTTTATTATATAGATGCATATAGGTTGTTGCTAAATAAAATATCACACCATGATAGATTTTATTTAGGTCCATTTAGTTTTTGGACCTATTCAATTAATAACAGTTATTTATTTTAAGGTTAAATTCCTCTCTTTTGGGCCTTGTGTGAGAGTTGGGGGCCATTAGAAGTGGGTACGACATACTGAACCGAGCTCCCCCTCACATGAACTACCCCAATTGTGAAGGCCCATTTGTCTGATTTGAATAACTGTGCTAGGTTAATTAAATTAGTTTAACCTAATAAAATTGATTAGCAACATAATTAACTTTTCAAATATATGAAATTTATTTTCATTTTAATATTTTAAAGTTAATTTTAAGAAAAACACTTTTAGTTTTAGATATTATTTGTAGACAAACTGTTTGTATTTTTCTTGTATTTAATTAAATAAAGAATTTTAACTAACTAGATTCTTTCTGGAACCTATTTAATTAAATATTCCTATTTAAGTTTTAAATTAGTTATATTAACTGATTTTTCTTATCTAACCTAAATTTGAATATTTTATTTAAATTTAAAATTAAGTTGAGGAATTCTAGGCATTAGTTATTAAAGATTCTTAAGATATTTTTTAAGTTAGTTTTACAATTAAAATGGAATGTTTTTCAAATTAAGTGGTTACAACTTAATTTTTGATATTTAATTAAATTTAAATTTGAAAATGTTTAAGTTCAAAATTTTTTCTATAACAACTTACATTCATATTTTTTCAAATTTTGTGGAAAAGATACTTAGTCAAATAAGATATTTTCTAGATAGTTATTTCTAGACTACTTACTATTTCTAATATTAAATAGGAAAATATTATACATTGTGAAATTAATTATTTAAATAATTAATTTTGGTACAATTTAATTTAAGTATATTTTTTCCTAGTATTAAACTAGAGATAATTAATTAAGCCTTCTCTACACTTAATTATTTATTTCTTGAATTTACTACATTTAATTAAATTGAAAATTAAATATCTAAGTTGATTTTCATCATGATACTTAAATATTTCTTTTTCATGACACTTATTTAAATAGAAAATTATTTTTTTTAGTTGAAATTTATTTTTTCAACTTAAAGTTAAATAATTTTCAAAATAATTTTTTTTTGTTTATTTTATTGATCAATTTCGAAATTGCATTTCATATGCAAGATGATTTTGAATTTATCTTGAAAAATAGATTAAGTTGTAAATTAATTATTTATTTTAATTAATTCTTGGACCAACTTAAATCAATTATTTTTTCATTTATTGATTAATTTAAAGTAAATGAATTAAAATATATTATTAGAAAATGAATTAATTAGTCAAAGGAAAATCTAGATAGGTGATATTTTTGCTTGAAGTATTTTTTCTAAGTATTTATTATTTAGTAGTTCGAAATAGTAAAGTTTTTATACTTTCTTTTTTAAAATACAATAAATATATTCTCATGAAAATTTAATTTGAGTTGCAAATTAATTTAAATTAATACAACTTAAATTATTTTTCTTGATATTTATATATCAAAATTACTACTAAGGTAGAAATAATTCAATTTATTTCAATCACCATCTAAGTATAATTTTATAAATATTAAATTAAATTCTAATTTAGAATTTTAATTCTAAATTCGTATTTTATGAATATATTTTATTATAAATAATAAAGAAAATACATTTTAAAGAATGAGCTTTATTATTATTAAGATATTCGATCTCCATTGTTGGTTTTACATAGCGTTTGTTTTAGTGAGTAATCCTCCCTAATGGAGGAACGTTCATTAGCAAGTTCGCACCGTTTAATCTCGAAAGATAAGTAGCTTTGTAAGTGTTTTATATGGTATGGATCACCCTAATGGTGGCGACCATATTTGACTTGCAAAATATGAAACAATGGTAGAAGCTCATAAGATAGAATAGCCTTGACTCTCGCCTAAACGGGACAACGCTGGATTCCAATCTTGATCGAATAAAAGGTTGCTAGAATGTTTAACATTTTAGATGAGCTGACAACTCTATTCAATGGATGGTAGCTTTGACTCTCGCCTAAACGGGACACCGATATCAGTTTGTTGAAAACCTTGGAAATTATTTAGGATTGTATTTTTTTTTTTTTGTATTTTCTCTTATCATTCCTACATGTTATGTGCTTATAAATTTTGAATTGGATTTTGTGTTAAACCAATATTGATTTCTATTTATTATTTTGTAGTATCTTGTGTAATCATGATGAATTCCATGTTATCACTCTTGACCGAAAATAAGCTAAATGGATCTAACTTTCCAAAATGGAAATAGAACATTAATTTGCTCTGATAGGAGAAAGTGCCTTGTTTGTGTTAACTGAGCCCTCTCCAGAAGTGCCGGGGGACAATGCATCCAAAGCTGTGAAAGAAAAGTATGAGCATTGGCTGAAAGCAAATGACAAAGCTCTATACTTTATGCTTTCCGGCATGGTTGACACCCTTAAAACTCGGTTTTCTAAAACCGAAAAGGCTGCTGAAATTATGACGAAGTTACCTGAGCTATTCGGTAGGGAATCTCTTCAGTCTCGCTTTGACGCGACTAAGAAATATATCAATGCACGGATGGAACCCCATCAAAACGTGCGTGATCATGTTCTCCTCATGGCAAGTTATTTCCAAAAAGCCCAGGATCATGGTGCTGAAATGGATCACACTACTCAAGTAAGCCTTATCTTGAATAGTCTGACTCCAGCATTTCTGCCCTATACATCAAATTATGTCATGAATAAAAATGACATAGACATTCATGAGTTAGTCAATGACCTTCAGACATATGAAAATTTGATTGGAGGACCCAAGAAGAAAGGGAGTACACCTCAAAATTCTAGCAATGGTAATGGGACGGTCAAACCTGAGGCAAATGTTGCCTCTACTTCTAAACCGAAATCGAAGAAGAAGTGGAGAAACACCAAGAAGCGTGCCAAAGCCATGAAAAACAAAAAGGTTGCTGCTTCTGGTGATGCACTCAAAGGAAAGTGTTTCTACTGCAATGAGAAAGGTCATTGGAAACCCCAATGTCCTAAACTTCTAGCAAAGAAACAAGATATTTCTTTCTATAAACTTTAAGAGTTTTAGTGAATTATTATCCAATTGGATTATTGATTCTGGGCTAACTTTGTTTATTTGTTTCTTCTTCTTGTAGGCCAAGCTACTTGAACTCAGATGCTATCTTCATGAGTTGGATCAGAAAGTTGGACAAAGGGTGAAGATCGTCCAAGATTAAGATGAAGCTCATTTATCTAATTTTGAATTAATTATTTTATTTTAAAGACAATTTGGATTTTAAATTTTAGTTAGGGATTTTTATCCTTGTTTTTATCATATTGTTGCAATACATTTTTTTATTATTAATAAAGTTTATTTTATTTTCTATTTCAAACAAATTGCAATTTATGAGATTGAGCTTCATTTACTTTATCTTAAACAACAATTACCACATTATATTTATATGTTTGTATGTGTAAGTGTTTTTATTATTGATGCAAATTCTATAATGTTTACAACTCTTCATAGAGTTATATTAAATAAACACTAGAAATTATTTCTATGTTTATTAATAATTGTTAATTCTAATACAATTATTAAGAATTTGTTTAATAAAAAGATATTTTGATCTGATAGGGGTGGAGAAAAGTTAAGAAAACTATGCAGTTCAACAATCTTTTATATCTAATGAACTCTGGATTGTATTTAACTCCACATAATCTCTATAACACTTAGAGAATCATGATCTCTATAACTGTAACACCCTAACTAGCATAGGCGTATTACGTGATTTTTGAAACATACTGTGCAGCTCGTTGCTAATCAACGAGGTTTATGGAAATCGTGATTAATTAAAATTTTTGCTTTTTAATTAAACTTATAAAATATTTATACAAAAATACTCGGGATCCCGATTAAAAAACATTTTACAAAAGTTCTCTGACTATACAAAATACTTGTCGCCTAGCGACTAATTACAAAAATAGCCTTGCTGTCCCGAGGATCGTACGCTCCAGGCCTAACCGCCCCGACATGTACAATCTTCACCGGCTCGCTCTCACGGTCCTTCAGCTTTAGCCTTGCCCTTATCTACACATAAACATAGCACTGTGAGTCGACATACTCAGTAAGAAAAGCATAAGCAAATATCATACATAAATCCCGAGTTATGGTCAGACGCCCATACCCCTGACCATAACCCTAACTGCCGTGTCCCACACGATACTGAGTCCTGAACATTCATAAGACGGTACTATTGACAAGTAACAGCCTAAACTTGGTACACTGGTCATACTCCAGCTGCTAGTCATACTCTAGGCCGTACCGATGTGTTACAGTATCAGCCTATACTCGGCACACTGGTCATACTCTAGCCTGTACCGATGTGATACGTCAAATAGTACAGAACCACGAACCCTAGTATCAGCCTATACTCGGTACAGTGGTCATACTCCAGTTGTTAGTCCTACTCTAGCCTGTACCGATGTGATATAGTGTCAGCCGATACTCGGTACACTGGTCATACTCCAGCTGCTAGTCATACTCTAGCCTGTACCGATGTGACACAGTCGGATGGTTCGAAGCCAACATACATATCTAATGTAATCTAACAGGCTTCCTACATGCACGCTAAACATGTAATACATATGCATACTGTTATACTAATCTTACCTCAATTACGAATTCAGGTGTGCCGGTCAACCTGACTAGAACGAACTGCGCGGCGGTTTACAGGCTCCTAAACCATAACAATCACAACACTATAAGTGATACGCTAAATCACTTCCAGGGGACTTAAACTAGAAACTAAAAGTTTCCCTATCCATAAAAAGCATGGCAATACCCCAAATAACATAAAAACGAGAAAATCTAGGGTTTCTGAAAATCACCCAACCGGCAGACCAGTTGCCAAACCGGAATTCCAGTTCTGGGAAATTTCAGAACCCCATCCGGAATTCTGGATGCACGACTGGAATTCCAGTTCCTCGCAGGAAACTTTCAAAAAATTATACATTGCTCAAATAAATTCCAAACCATACAAAAACTTCCAGACCTGTTCAAAATACCCTAAAGAACAAATCCAAAGCACTAAAACAGCCCAGAACACACAGATACTAAAAATGCCATGTGAGCTCCAAGCTTTGAGTTTCAAACTCAAACTTGGCTAAAGCTCACCTACAAGCATCAAACCTTGATTAAAATTACATATTCATGCATAACAAAGCTGCAGAAAACAATCTCTAACTCATGCAACAACTACAGCCACCAATTTCGAAAATTTCTCTTTGAAACTTAAGCTTTTGAATAGAAAATCCATAACTTTAAACAACACCCCTAATCATGCACTACCAGCAGCTCAATTCAACTCATCATGCTTTAAACTTCAAAAACAACATCAAAAACACAGCAGCAATATCAACTCAACTAAGCATGCAAAACATCATCTTTTCCATAAAAAATTCAAGAAAACTTAAAATAAAGCTAGAGGAACATACCAACCACAAGAGATCACAAATTCTTGTTAAAAGAGCTTGAAATTCAAGAAGAATTTCCCCCCAAACCCAGCTGCTCAAAACCGAAATAGAGAGAAGGAAAGAGAGCCTTTGAATTTTCTAATTTTTTCTAAGTTTTGAAATCTTGAATAATGAGAGAAAGCATGCAAACATAACACTTATTTCAGCCAACAATTAACATAATAAAACACATATTTTCCAATTACTAAGTCCACTAAAGGACAAAATAACAATGGGGCAAAAAGACCAATTTGCCCCTCCATGCTAAAATAACATAAATAACACTAAAGGGGTATTTTGGGAAATTCTAAATTCCCGGCCAATCCTGACATTCCCAATGTCTAATAAACCGTCCCACAATACTAACATACTAAGTTGTGATTTTACTGAGCCAAACACCGAGTTCCCTGTTACCGGGCACCGGAAATGCAAACTTATAAAAATCACTATATGACATAAAATGCATTTCAGAATTCAATAATAACAGTATAAATAATTATTTAAATATCTATAAATCATTTTCATAATTAAACATGATTAACTGCTAATTTCCAAATTAAATTAAGCGGTCTTTACAACTATTCCCCCCTTAAAAGGATTTCGTCCACGAAATCTAACCTGAATAACTCTGGATATTGAGCTCTCATATCTGACTCTAGCTCACAGGTGGCTTCCTCCACCTTGCTGTTTCTCCAGAGAACTTTGACCAATGCTATGGTCTTATTCCGAAGGACTTTATCCTTTCTATCCAGGATCTGCACTGGCTGTTCTTCGTAAGACATATCTGGCTGCAGTTCAAGGCTCTCATAACTGAGTATATGAGAGGGATCTGAAACGTATTTTCTCAGCATAGAGAGATGGAATACGTTGTGAACTGCTGAGGCAATGCTAACCGGTATGCCACTTGACCTATCTTCTCGAGAATCTCAAAAGGTCCTGTAAATCTCGGGCATAACTTGCCTCTTTTCCCGAAACGTGTGATCCCCTTCATTGGAGATACCCGTAAAAACACATGGTCCCCTACTCGGAACTCAACATCTCCGCGTTTCGGATCTGCGTAACTTTTTTTTCTACTCTGTGAGGCAAGCATTCTCGCTTTTATTTTCTCAATTGCCTCATTGGTCCGCTGCACTGACTCCGGACCAAGGTATTTCCTCTCCCCTGTCTCATCCCAGTGGATGGGAGATCTACACTTCCTACCGTATAACAGTTCATAGGGAGCCATCCCTATCGTACTCTGATAACTGTTGTTGTAAGAAAATTCTATCAACGGTAGATATTTATTCCAAGAGCCTTCAAAATCCATAACACAGGCTCGTAACATGTCCTCCAATATCTGAATTGTCCTTTTGGACTGCCCATCTGTCTGAGGATGGAATGTTGTACTAAATTTCAGTTTTGTACCCATTGCTCGTTGCAAACTCTGCCAAAACTTGGAGGTGAATTTCGGATCTCTATCCGAAACTATAGACTTCGGTACCACGTGAAGTCTTACAATCTCTCTAACATACAATTCTGCCAACTGATCCACTCTAAAGGTTGTTCTAAAAGGCAGAAAATGAGCAGATTTTGTGAATCGATCCACCACAACCCAGATGGAATCAAACATTTTATGGTATCTTAATTTTGATTACTTAATCTCTAGCAAGTATTTTTCACTTCAAATACTAGTCTGCTATGTTGATGATTTAGTCTTAAAAGAAACTTAAAGTTTTAGACTAATACAATAAGTCACAACTAGATAACTCTCCAAACAATAAAGAGGTTAAAAGTATTATTTAACCAAACATCTGTTATTGAGTGGGAGCTATCTGAGATGTAATCAAATAAGGAACATTAAAAGATATTCAAGAAAGATTTATGAAAGTGATCTATATGTTAGATATTAAGGAAATGTATATCAGTTATCCTTGTATCTTCCCCAAGTCATTCAAAATTATGAGATGAGGGTTACTCTGGGGGTGGAGGAGTTATTCTATAATAATTCAAGCTCTACCAGAGAAGAATTATAACTTTGTAAATTTGAAATTACAAGAAAGTTATTTTACTGAAGAAAAGTCTACGCTGTATTATCTCAATTTCATATTTTAAAATATGAGAGATATGTCTTCTGTTTATTCAGATGTACTTTAAAACAGTAAGGATTTCAGTATCCCTTGATGAGTAAAGCATATAGTAAAGGATGTTTCATAAATGTATTTATGAACTAGTTTCCAGAAGTTTGGGTGGATACAAATATACTACACTTGATTTGAAGATCAAGACATCAGATTGATTTATTTGCACAGTTTGTTTTATGTTAGGGCAAGGGGGAGTTTGTTGGGTTTTTTGCCCTAAATAAAACCCTTTACAATTTGTATAGTTATCAATAAAAGAAATTTGAAGTGATTTATGTTCGCATGAATTTCACATGCTAATGGTTTAATATGTTTATTACATTTACACACAAAATCAGTTAAGTCTAGATCATATGTTTATTCACAATTACAGTATTGTCAACACAGGGGAATGTGATTGTGATCATATGAATCAAAAGACTAAGTCCCTGTTTCATCAGTGTTTTGGATTTACACTAATGTCATAATCAGCGATGATGTGTACTTACACTTGGAGTAAGTGTTATGTTCTTTCCAGGAGATTAGTAAAGTATACTGGTTTCGAATGTATGGAGTATACATTCGACTGGTACGATATTGCAACTTAGTTAAGATATTATAAACTTACCGTCATATCTTTCCAAGTCAATATCAGTAGTTGATCTTAAGATTAAAAGAATCTAAATCCTGATATGCTTAGGCTCAACTCAGGAGTACTATTCATGTTCTTTGATTTATTAGTTAAGCCTACTTTTGGGTCAGGGTGATACGCATATTTTGGGAACATGATAGTATGATTGAGTGGGAGTGCTGAACATAAATATGGAATCTATAGCTTCTACTGGTGTATAGAAGTCAAGTGATGATTCCCTTCGAGCTTAGCTAAATAGAAGTAAATGGATCAGCTCTTGTTTAAGTGACGAATTCTTAGATCACTAAACATCATTTACAGGTAGCTAAGTGTTTTAAGGGGCAAAATACATTGAGGGGTGAGAACGGTAAAATTATCCCATCTCGATGTAAATCATCTAATATAGAGGATCTTTGATCACAATAAGATTATAACAATGGTTAAATGAGATAGCATATTTATATCGTGGAACATATAATATGCTCTATCTAAGTCTGAGAGTGCAATTCTAAGTTCTAAGAGTCGATTCAACGAAGAATTAATAAGTAGGAATTAACTCAGTAAATTTTGTTCACTTATTGGAAGCTCAGCATATAGATCCATGGTCCCCATTCTAGTTGAGACTATACTGCTTGTATGACTTAATAATTGATATTTGCTTAATCAATTATAATTCTAAAGTTAGACTATGTCTAATTTGTGAATTTTCACTAAGCAGGGGCGAAATTGTAAAGAAAAGAGATTCTAGGTTTATTTATTTATTAATAGACTTTATATGTCTTATTAATAATTAAATTAAATGACCATATTATTTAATAATCTATTAGTTATTAAATAAATAGTTTTGGCATTTAAATGGTTAGAATTGGAAAATTGGCGTTTTTGAGAAAATAGAAATAAAATTTGTGAAAACTGGAAAAACCAAGTGAGGCCCATTACACACCATGGCCGGCCACTTGGGATGGTTTTCCAAATCGATATTTTCATTATTTTAATGCCAAATAATTACTAACCTAAACCTAGTAGTTGCCTATAAATAGAAAGTGATGGCTCAGTCAAATCACAAGTTTTAACAAGCTTTCTGTCAGAAAATTCTTTCTTCAGAAAACTGAGCCTTCCCTCTCTCTTCTATAGCCGAACCTACCCTCTCTCTTTTCGTCTTCTAAATTTCGAAAACCTCAGTGATAGAGTAGTGCCCACACACAGCAAGTTGTAACTCAATCATAGATTGGAAGATTGTGAAGGATCATACACAAAGAGAAGGACATTCGGGCTTAGATCTTGATAGTACTCTGCGACAGAAAGGATACAAGGGTTATAGATCTGAGTGGAAGGAGATATTATTCCGCTGCCATCAATGTAAGGTTTTCTTAACTTTATATGTGTTTATTTATCGTTTTAGAAAGTTCATATTTAGGGTGTTAAACAACATACTTGTGAGTAGATCTAAGATCCTGGTAAAATAAATTCCAACAATCTTTCCATTCGTTTCGTTTTTATAATCCATCGATTTAAAAGTTATAAGTTAAGGAGATCGATTATGGTTTTTATTAGAATCGTTTTTCTTCATAATATATGATTTGGTCAACTCTACATTTTAGCTATATTAATGCCTTATCGATTTGATTGTCTATATGTGATTTGGTCAACCATGTATGTTAGCTATATAGTGCCTTAATATTGGGTTGTATATGTCATAGAGATATCAAACAATATTGTAATACATTGTTCAATATTGCATTTTATATAGTTATTGTGAAAATGTATTTCTCTTATGTTTTATTTCTTGTTTTATGATTGAATTACTAATTGTTTTGAATGTGTTGTGTTGTATAAGATTGTATAACTCAATTGGAGAAGCAAATATGTCTGTTGGGCCTAGAATTAAAAGAAAAAATTAACAATGACCCACACATTTTCAAGGTTGTACGTAACCGTAAACTTGTTGAGGTAATGATTATAATCTGAATTGCCATGTGGTATTCAATACACATTTTTTTTTTGATGAATTGGAGAATTGTATTGCACAAACCATTTACATCCTAAGAGCACTTCTCAACTAGAAGCCTCAATTAATACATATATACATACTTTGTTTTTACACTATTACCAATCATAAAACCATTCTCTATTTTTACATTTCAATTTTTTGGGCAAAACCATGATAATTTACCTTTTGATTCTCCATTTCAAGTTCTCAAGTAATCTGTTACAACTCCGCCGCTCTCCCTGCCATATGAACTTATTCCGAGCCTCCCAAATGCAGTATACTAAACCTGCAATAACAGCAGCCAGCACATTCTTCTTGAATCTACTGACCTTTGATCTTCCTATCCACCTAATGAGCAGAGGCAGATCTGAAGCTGAAGCTCTCCAACTTAGCCAACACTTGGCTGCTTGAAGACATTGTACAGCAAAAGGACATTGAAAAAATAAGTGTTGTGTGCTCTCCTTTTGTGTGTTACATAATATACAATATTCCTTCACTTGTAGTTTAAACTTCAAAAGCCTATCCTTTCTCTTTAGCCTATTCCACATTGCCAACCATAGTATAATACTATGCTTTGGAACATTTAATCTTGCCCAAACCTCATGGCTCCAAGACACATGGTTTGTACTTGGTTTAAACAAAGTGTAACCTGCTGAGATATAGTATTTTTGTACCTGAAATATAGCAGGATCTTGCATTGCTTTGAGGTTGTCCTTGAGAGCTACAAGCTTCTTCCAATACCAACTAGAGTGAATGGAAGCCAAGTAGCCCCACCAGTCCTCCCTCTTGATGTACACACTTTGAACCCATCTTAGCCATAGGCTTTCTTTGTTGTTTGCAATAGCCCATATGTATTTGCATATAGCAGCCTTATTCCATTCCTCTACTCTTTTAATTCCTAATCCTCCATCTTTTTTCTGTTGGCAAACATCTCCCCAAGCCACAGCCCCTGCCCCATAGAAGGTAGCTTGACCTTTCCACAAAAAGGCTCTACAAATAGCCTCTATGCTCTTCAAGATCTTCTTAGGCATAATAACCATTTGGCTCCAATAAGCTTGAATGGCTAAAAGTACCGAGTTGATGAGACTTATTCTACATGCAAAGGACAAATTTCTCGAGCTCTAACTCTTGATTCTAGCAGTCATCTTTTCAGCCAATAGTTGACAGTCCTTCCTAGATATTTTTTTAGAGGAAATAGGAATTCCAAGATAGGTAAAAGGGAGTACCTGTTGTTGGAAACCTGATTTTTCCAGCAACCATGCATTGGACTTCTCTCCTAGACATGTTGCTGCAATAGCAAGCTATTTTGCTAGGATTCAGATTCAAGCTAGAAGTACTTGAAAACAATTTCAGTGCTTGTAACATGTATTCAATACACATTAAATTAAAATATCTCATTTTTGATCTTGAAATATAAATATATTCTCAGAAGATACCAGCGAGGTTCGAGAGGCTATACGGTGACACAATGCACTCATCACATTTGTTTATTCAGGTTTATTGGGGACTTGACATAACAACAAGGCTTACGACTTTAAATGAGACTCTCGGTAAGACGAAGTACGAGCTAAGATGGAAGTTTGGTGGAGTTCACTTGCAGGGGATTCTCTGAATTTATTGCTTCAATATGTGATTTTAGCAAAATGGCTGAAGATGAGTACCCTCCCCCTCCTACTAGGATAGTACTTGCTAGCACTCAGGTGACTATTATGGTACCAATAATTTGGTTTTTTATAATTATGATTGTGGTTTATGTTAATCCTTACACGTATTTGCATTTCTAAAATCAGCAACCATCATATTCCTATGTCCAAGACATGAAGAATGAATTTAGCGTTGGAAATGTTGTGGAAATCAGTAGCGAGGAAGAAGGTTTTCAGGGTTCATGGTTTTCTGCGACTATTATCAATTACCTCGGGAGTGGCAAATACTACTATCAGTACAGTACTGTTTGATCAAATGATGGTGGTGTTGGAAATATTTTACCGGGATCTAGATTTACTACCATGTATGTTTCATTAACATCCTAATATGAATTCTAAAACAATGAAATAAACAAATAAGAGTTTAAGAAAACATTACATTGGTTGCAGCGGAATATAATGACTCTTTCCATTCAGATCTCTAGCCCTTGATTCCTTTCTGTAGCAGAGCATCACCAAGATCTAAACCTGGATCTCTTTCTCTCCTTCCTTTGATGCTGATTCTCCTTCTTGTTGATTGGATTCTACACAATCTTCAACACTATGATTGAGATACCACTTGATGTGTGTGGGCACTCACTCATTCACTCAAGGTTTGAAATTTGGAGAAGAAAAGAGAAGAAGAGGGTGGCGGCTATAGTATAGAATAGGAGGCTCAACTTTCATCTGACAAAGTTAAGTGTGAATGTGAGCCATCACTATCTATTTATAGGTAACAACTTAGGTTTAGGTTAGAATTATTTGGCATTAAAAGAATGAAGAAATAAATGATAAAATTCATTAAGTGTGGCCCGCCATGGGCTTTGGATATTGGGCCACACTTATGCAATTTTATTGTTTTATCATTTCTGCATCTCATTTTCTCAAAAACGCCAATTTTTAAATTCAATCATTTAAATGCCAATTCTAATTATTTAATAACTAAAAATTAATAATTAAATAATATTATCACTTAATATATTTATTAATTACACATATAAAGTCTCTTAATTAACAAATAAAACCTAGAATCTCTTTTCTTCACAATTTTGCCCTTGCTTAGTGAAAATTCATAAAGTAGACATAGTCTAACTTTAGAATTATAATTGATTAATTAAAATCAATTAACTGAGTCTTACAAGCAATATGGTCTCAACTAGTATGGGGACCATGGGCCTATATAACCGATCTTCCAATAAGCCGAATCGAATTTACCAAGTAAATTCCCTAACTTATTAATTCGTTATTGAATCCACACTTAGAACTTGGAATTGCACTCTCAATTATATAGAACGCTCTATATGTTCCACGATATAGATACGTTATTAATTATCCATTGTTATAATCCTAATTTTGATCAATGACCCTCTAATAGATGATCTACATTGAATAGGGACAAAATTACCGTTACACCTTCAATGTATTTTATCCTTAACACACTTAGCTCCGTATAAATGATATTTCAGCGAAGTGAAATGAGATCTCAACCATTTATCTCTGCTTAGCCAAGATCGAAGGATATCATCGTTTCAATTCTAAATTCCTATAGAAGTTATAGACTCTATATTTATGTTAGCGCTTCCACTAAATTATACTATCATTTTCCCAAAATGTACGTATCACCCTGACCCAAAAGTAGGCTTAACTAACAAATCAAAGAACATGTATAATACTCTTGAGATCGAACCTAATCATATCAGGATTAAGATCATTTGATCTATGATCAACATGTGATATTGAATTGAATAGATATTACAGTAAATTTTAACATATCTAATCAAAGTTCAATATCGGTCCCTTCCGATGTATACTCCATACATCCGATACTGTTTAACTTTGCCAATGCCCTGGAAAGGACATAACACTTATCCAAGGTGTAAGAATACCTATCGCTGATTATCATGTCAGTCCAAATCCAGTGAACTGACAAATCAGGGAATAAACTTTCAAACATATAATCAAGATTATATTCCACTGTGCTGACAACACTATAATAATTAACAAATTCATATGTTCTGGACTTAAAAAGAATTTATACATTATATATAAAATTATGAAATAAATCATGTGAACCATGCAACATAAAATGTTATTTCTGATCTTTATTAATAAGTAAATCAGATTATATGGAAATGGGTTTTATTTAGGGCACAAAACCCAACAAACTCCCACTTGCACTAATATGACACAAAATGTGCATTACAAATAATCTCAACACCATATATACAAATCAAGTGTAGTAGTAGTATACTCCTTGTAATAGGATCTGATAGGTTGAATTCAACACAACCTTTTCTCCACCATTACTCTTCCTTAATCACAAAAAAAACTTTGATAATGTGAAATTCCTCTCTATATGTCTACTCTCTTGGGACATTGGATTTTATACTTTCGGTAACTACTTTTTGGTTAGTCAGGAAGTAACACTAGTAGTTAAGAATTGTTGGAACGGTGCAAAAAATATATAGAACTTTCCTTAGACTTAATAAGTACCTTTCCTGCAACTTTTAACATTCAGTCTCTCTCTGGTAGACTTAGAGACTTCACATAGGTTTTTACACATCTCCAAAATCACTACTCCACCACCAGATTTATCACCATCTTATCAGCAGACTTTCTAGCACAAAGGCAAGTCTAGAAATTTGATGTGGTGTAGTCTAAGAGTATTAAATACACCCTTATCGACTAACATATAGTTTCTCTTCTTAATCTTAAGATTTACTTGATTGTCTTCCAATGTTCCTTTCCTAGATTAATCTGATACCTACTCATTACTCCCACTCAACAGAAGGTGTCTGGTCTAAGGCATACTAAAGCATATCTGAGCCCTCTCACTGTTGATTTAAAGAATTCTTTCATGGATTTATCTTTTCTGGAATAGTTGAGACTTTTCCTTAGATAAATAAAATCTATGTCTAGAAGTCGAGAAGCTTCTATAGATTGTCATTTGAAAAGAAAACGCTTCAGCATCTTACTAAAGTAAGTCGCTTGAATTAGAGTAAGTAATTACCAGGTATACCGTAAGCCATAGGTTTAGATAAACTCAAACGTATAATACTAGGAACATGAAGTTTTGTTAAGTCCATGGAATAAACTTATTAACGAAAATTTCCTTTCATGTCCCTGTAATAGAAAACTTTAGGTTACTCCATGTGAATGGATTAAACAATAGTTCTCTTGGCTTTTCTTCTTAGTTTCTTATTTTGAGAATCCATTACTTGTTTAAACTCACAATGGATTTTAATCACTAGTGTCTTCCAAGTCATAAGAAGGTGAGTTCCTAGAAACCCTCCCACTACGACAAGGTACCGTGAATTATGTCTAAGAAAACTAAATGGTATTGACCTCTTCAGTTGTGTCAAGACGATAGAAGCAGTGGGATCATCATATGTAGAATAAGATTATAGAACACTTTTAGAATCAAGAATTATCTCCTTTATTTGCTACTTTATTTTCAAACTTAGTCATTTTCTTAGAAAAGTAGTATTTGGTTAAACAAACATTTTCTTATCTATTGACTATGGGATGTTCCATCCCTAATCACTTAGAATAGCTAACAAACATGCAAACCATTGTTAACAGTTCTAGCTTTTCTTAAGATTTCGATTAGGTCATCCATGAATCTAGTAATGATTTACATTGAGTATACTGTTGGGTTTTGTGCCCTAAATAAAACCCTTTAAAATCTGATTAGTAATCGATATAAGAAATTTGAAGTGATTTATGTTTGCATGAATTTTACATGCTAATGGTTTAATATGTTTATTACATTTACACACAAAATCTATTAAGTCCAGATCATATGTTTATTCACAATTACAGTATCGTCAACACAATGGAATGTGATTGTGATTATATGAATCAAAAGACTAAGTCCCTGTTTCATCAGTGTTTTGGATTTACACTAATGTGATAATCAGCGATGATGTGTACTTACACTTGGAGTAAGTGTTATGTTCTTTCCAGGACATTGGTAAAGTATACAAGATTCGAATGGATGCAGTATACATTGGACTGGACCGATATTGCAACTGACTTAAGATATTATAAACTTACCGTCATATCTTTCCAAGTCAATATCAGTAGTTGATCTTAAGATTAAAAGAATCTAAATCCTGATATGCTTAGGCTCAACTCAGGAGTACTATTCATGTTCTTTGATTTATTAGTTAAGCCTACATTCGGGTTAGGGTGATACGCATATTTTGGGAACATGATAGTATGATTGAGTGGGAGTGCTGAACATAAATATGGAATCTATAGCTTCTGCTGGTGTATAGAAGTTAAGTGATGATTCCCTTCGAGCCTAGCTAAATAGAAGTAAATGGATGAGCTCTTGTTTAAATGACTAATTCTTAGATCACTAAACATCATTTACAGGTAGCTAAGTGTTTTAAGGGGCAAAATACGTTGAGGGGTGAGAACGTTAAAATTATCCCATCTCGATGTAAATCATCTATATAGAGGATCTTTGATCACAATAAGATTATAACAATGGTTAAATGAGATAGCATATCTATATCGTGGAACATATAATATGCTCTGTATAAGTCTGAGAGTGCAATTCTAAGTTCTAAGAATGGATTCAACGAAGAATTAATAAGTAGGGATTTAGCTAGTAAATTCAGTTCACTTATCGGAAGCTTAGCATATAGATCCATGGTCCCCATTCTAGTTGAGATTATACTGCTTGTAAGACTCAATAATTGATTTTTGATTAATCAATTATCATTCTAAAGTTAGACTATGTCTAATTTGTGAATTTTCAATAAGCAGGGGCGAAATTGTAAAGAAAAGAGATTTTAGGTTTATTTATTAATTAATAGACTTTATATGTCTAATTAATAATTAAATTAAATGACAATATTATTTAATAATCTATTTTAGTTATTAAATTATTAGTTTTGGCATTTAAATGGTTAGAATTGGAAAATTGGCGCTTTTGAGAAAATAGAAATAAAAATTGTGAAATCTGCAAAATCCAAGTAAGGCCCATTAACACCTATGGCCCGCCACTTGGATAGCTTTTTCCAATTAATATTTTCATTATTTTAATGCCAAATAATTCCAAACCTAAACCTAGTAGTTGCCTATAAATAGAAAGTGATGGCTCAGTCAAATAATAAGTTTTTCATAACCTTTTCTCAGAAAAATTAACTGAGCCTTCCCTCTCTCTTCTATAGCCGAACCAACCACTCTGTCTTTTCCTCTTCTAAATTTTGACCCTCAGTGATAGAGTAGTGCCCACACACAGCAAGTGGTACCTCAATCATAGATTTGAAGACTGTGAAGGATCACACACAAAGAGAAGGACATTCGGGCTGAGATCTTGATAATACTCTGCGACGGAAAGGATACAAGGGTTAGAGATCTGAGTGGAAGGAGACATTATTCCGCTGCAACCAATGTAAGGTTTTCTTAACTTTATATGTGTTTATTTATCGGTTTAGAAAGTTCATATTTAGGGTGTTAAACAACATACTTGTGAGTAGATCTAAGATCTTGGTAAAATAAATTCCAACATATACAACCATTGCATCATTCTGAAATTGTATAACCATAGAAGGATTTAGGCAACGACTAGTAACTAATCATCAATATGCAACTCGAATTTCTAGGGAGGTAAGTTTGGATATAATTCAAAAATCAAATTAATGATCTTTGAACTGCATATCTACTAACTATTTCTCCACCCCTATCAGTTCGCAAGATCTTTAACCACTTACCTTAATGGTTTATCACCATTGCTAGAAATTCATGAAATTTTTCAAACATTTCAAATTTCTTTTTGTATAAGGTAAAATCTAGAGTGATCGTTTTAAGAATACAACGAAAACTCATATCCACCCCTGAATGTACATCCATCTGCGAATGAGATGAACTTAATTATAGTGGATATAGGCATATTTACTCTTTGCAAAGAATGATGTCAAAACCACTATGAACAAGATACAAATGCCGTAGATTTATAAAATATGTTGTTGTATCTTTTGATGACTTAAGCTTAGTTACATTAAAGAGTTCTTAGAATAATGCAAGTGGATTCTGGTCACAAAATACTAAACTCATACAGTTTGAATCCATTGATAGAAAATGGTTATTAAACACATGTGAAAGTGAAACTGTATTGTATTAAACTCATAATGGATTTTAATCACTAGTGTCTTCCAAGTCATAAGAAGGTGAGTTCCTAGAAACCCTCCCACTACGACAAGGTACCGTGAATTATGTCTAAGAAAACTAAATGGTATTGACCTCTTCAGTTGTGTCAAGACAACAGAGGCAGTGTGACCATCATATGTAGAATAAGATGATAGAACACTTTTGGAATCAAGAAAAAAATTATCTCCTTTATTTGCTACTTTATTTTCAAACTTAGTCGTTTTCTTAGAAAAGTTGTATTTGTTTAAACAAACACTTTCTTACCTAATGACTATGGGATGGTACACCCCTAATCACTTAGAATAGCTAACAAACATGAAAACCATGGTTAACAGTTCTAGCTTTTCTTTACATTTCGATTAGGTCATCCATGAATCTAGTAATGGTCTACACTAAGTACACAACCATTCCATCATTCTGAAATTTTCCTTTCACTAGGGTATTACCATAGAAGGACTTAGGCAACGACTAGTAACTAATCATCATTATGCAAATCGAATTTTTGGGGTGGTAAGTTTGGATATAATTCAAAAATCAACTTAATGATCTTTGAACTGCATATCTACTAACTATTTCTCCACCCCCATCCGTTCGCAAGATCTTTAACCACTTACCTTAATGGTTTTCCACCTTTGCTAGAAATTCATGAAATTTTTCAAACATTTCAAATTTCTTTTGCATAAGGTAAAATCTAGAGTTATCATATTAAGAATATAACAAAAAACTCATATCCACCCCTTATTGTATATCCATTTGCGAATGAGATGATTATACTTTCAGTGGATATAGGCATATTAACTCTTTGCAGAGAATGATTTTGTCAAAACCACTATGAACAAGATACAAATGCCATAGATTTAGAAAATGTTGTTGTAGTCTTTTGATGACTTGATTTAGTTACATCAAAGAGTTCTTAGAATAGTGCAAGTGGATCCTGGTCATAGAATACTAAACTCATATTCCATACTAACTGTAAAGCCCGCTTAGTTAATTTGAAAATTAGCAGTTAAACATGATTATTTATGAAATTATTTATAGCTATTTAAATAATTTATTATACTGTTGTTTATGGAATTCAGAAATGCATGGTTATGTTATTCACTAGTTTTCATATTTTGCATTTCCGGTGCCCGGTATTTTGGAACTCGGCGTTTGGCTCAGTAGAAATCACAATTTAGTATGTTAGTAGTTTGGGACGGGTTTTAGACATTGGGAATGTCGGGAATGGCCGGGAATTTAGAATTTCCCAAAAATACCCCTTTAGTATGATTTATGTGGTTTTATGGTGGAGGGGCAAAATGGTCTTTTTGCCCCATTAGTGTTTTGTCTTATGTGAGTTTATTAAATGAAATAAATGTTTATTTTTTAGTATTATTGGCTGAAGTAAAATGGTATAATTGGTTTTTATTCACTTTTCTTCTCACTTTCAACACTTAGCAAAAAATAGAAAAAACTTGAAAAAGAAAACCTCTCTCTTTTCCTTCTCTTTTTCGGCTGGGTGCATGTGATTCAAAGGCTGGGTTTTTCATCAAATTTCAAGCTAGATTCATCATAGTTTTGTGAACTCTTGATTGTGGTAGGTGTTTCTTAATTTTTCTCCTTTATTTTCTTGAATAAAATGGTGAAAAGTTGAGTAAATGCATGCTTTTTGTGGCTGTTGTTACTGCTGTGTTTTGTTGTTGGTTTCTGAGGTTTAAAGCATGTTTAATTGAAGTTAAATGAGCTGTTTTGAAGTATGTTAGTTAGGTTGTGTGAAGCTTTGAGTTTTCTATGCAAAATATGTGATTTTTGATGGAAATGTAGTGAATCTGTTTCTGTGTTGTTGTTATTGTTTTTAATTGTTTTCAGAGGCTTAGTTAAGCTTGATTAAGTAGAATTAAGCTAGTGGAATGCATGATTAGGTGGTTTTGCTCAAGTTTGAGTTTAGAACTCAAAGCTTGAGCTCCAATGGCATTTTTCGTGTTTGAGGTTTCTCGGTTGTTTTAATGCCTTGGAAATGTTATGTGGGGTATATGGAATAGGTCTGGAAGTTTGAATCAATTTGGTGTTGATTTGAGCAAGTTATGAATTTTTGAAATTCTGTCTGCGAGGAACCGGAATTCCGGTTGTGCATCCGGAATTCCTGATGGGCTTCGAAAATTCCCAGAACCGGAATTCCGGTTGGGCAACCGGTCTGCCGGTTGGGGAATTTTCAGAACCCGTGTTTTTCCTCGTTTTTATGTTTTAAGGGGTTTTTCCATGCTTTTTATCGATAGGGAAACTTTTAGTTCCTAGTTTTAGTCCCTGGGAAGTGATTTAGCGTGTCACTTATAGTGTTGTGATTTTTATGGTTTAGGAGCCTGTAATCCGCCGCTCAGCTAAAGTTCCAGTCAGGTTGACCGGCACACCTGAATTCGGAATCCAGGTAAGATTAGTATAACAGTATGCATATGTAGATTACATGTTTAGCGTGCATGTAGGAAGCCTGTTAGATTACATTGTTATGTATGTTGGCTTCGAACCATCCAACCCTGTCACGTCGGTACAGGCTAGAGTATGACCAGCAGCCGGAGTATGACCGGTTCGACCGATCAGGCTGACACTTGGTTGGTGGTTCCGTACTATTGACGTATCCCGTCGGTACAGGCTGGAGTATGACCAGCAGCCGGAGTATGACCGGTTCGACCGATCAGGAGGATATAGTAACACGTCGGTACAGGCTGGAGTATGACCAGCAGCCGGAGTATGACCGGTTCGACCGATCAGGTTGTTACGCGTCAATAGTACCGTCCCCACGAACGTTCAGAACTCAGTACCATGTTGGACATGGCAGTAGTGGCTCAGTACCGTGTTGGACACGGCAGTAGCGGGACTCAGTATCGTGTTGGACACGGCAGTTAGAATTATGTATGAGTATTATTATGCTTTTCTTACTGAGTCTGTCGACTCACAGTTCTACGTTTATGTGTAGGTAAAGGCAAGGCTAAAGCTGATGGACCGTGAGCGAGCTTGTGAGGATTGTACATGTCGGGGTGGTTAGGCCTGGAGCGTACGATCATCGGGACAGCGAGGCTGATTTTTGTAACTGGTTGTTAGACGACCTTTATTTTATGTATCAGTTAAACAGTTAAATCTTTTTGTAAATGATTTTATAATCGGGATCCCAGGTCTTTTGTAATATTATTTTATGAGTTTAATTAAAAAGCAAAAATTTTCATTAATCACGTTTTTCCATAAACCTCGTTGATTAGCAACGAGCTGCACAGCATGTTTAAAAATCACGTAATACGCCTATGTTAGTTAGGGTGTTACACTAACATGCAGTTTGAATCCATTGATAGAAAATGGTTATTAAACACTTGTGAAAGTGTAACTGTATTGTATTCTGGAAATAGAAATATAAGAATTTTCTATTTGGAATCTAAAATTTAAAGTCAAAGACTTAAATTTATACCAAATATAATGAGTATCTTCTATCTTGGACCACCACTACTAATCTAACTCTAAGTCTAATTTGCCTAAACAAGTAGGAGATTTCTAAGATTGAGGATTTATATCATTTTCGTATAGAATTTTGGGAGTATAATCATAAGGGCCATTTAATTTCTTAAGAGAAAATAGAATAACATTATATGATTTATAAACTATTCATCCAATGATATGTTATTTAAGCTAATTCGAAAAAGAATAAGCTAAGAGGAATTAGGATAATTTCGTATTTAAATAAGAATCCAACGATGATCCGATTAGCGAGAGTCAAAGTTATTCTTATTTATATAATCTTGTTGTTTCATATTGTAAATACTAGTCTAAGGTGTCATCAATTGATGAACAGCTAGATGTTGCATTTACAATATTTATCTTTCGAGATCTAACACTATTATGTTTGTCTAATGGTTGACAATCCATTAGGGATTTGTCCTATTAGAACAACAAACCAAGTTAGACCAACAATGAAGATTCGAAATTAAACTATAATTTAATAACAGAAAATAACATGGTTCAATATAAATTCACACACAATTCAGAAATTACTAAACATATAGCAAGTAGGAATGACAAGTGAAAATACTAAAACATACAATCCTAAATAATTTTCAAGGTCTTCAACAAACTGATATCAGTGTCCCGTTTAGGCGAGAGTCAAAGCTACCATCCATTGAATAGAGTTTTTTGCGCATCTAAAATGATAAACATTCTAGCAACCTTTTATTCGATCAAGATTGGAATCTAGCGTTGTACTGTTTAGGCGAGAGTCAAGGCTATTCTATCTTATGAGCTTCCACCATTGTTTCATACTTTTGTAAGTCTTATACAGTCGCCACCATTAGGGTGATCAATACTAATACAAAAAACTTACAAAAATACTTATCGTTCGAGATTAAACGGCGCTAACTTGCTATTGAACGTTTCTCCATTAGGGAGGATTACTCACTAACACAATAGCTATGTAAAACCAACAATGGAGATCGAATGTCCTAATAATAATAAAGCTCATTATTTAAAATATATTTTCTTCTAATATTTATTTCAATCTATTTGTTTTAAATGTATATTTATTAATTAAAATTTCTAATTTAGAATGAAAAATTCTAAATATAAATTTTAATTTAATATTTATAAAATTATACTTAGATGGATATGAAAATAAAATGAATTATTTCCATCTTAGTAATAATTTCCAATAAATATTTATAAAATTATTCAATTTAAGTTATTTCAAAAATTAATTTAATTTAATTTACAACTCAAATTTAATTTTCTATAAATATATATTGCATTTCGAAAAACTGAAGTATATAAGAATACTATTTTCGAAAAATGCTTTAAAATAAAATAAAAATAAATCTTGGAAAAAACTATTCTAATTTTATGTTGGCCCAAAATTAATTAAAAAATTAATTTACAACAAAAAAGATAATTTTCCTATTTAATTAAATATTTAAGAAAAATTCAAATATTTAAGTATCATGATGAAAACATAAATATTATTTTTCTATTTAATTAAATATCAATAGAAAAATACTTCAAGCAAAAACAGATAATATCTATCTAGACTTTCATTGAATAATTAATTCATTTTTTAATTATAATATATTTTAGTTCATTAATCAATAAATGAAAAAATTATTGATCTAAGTTGGTTCAAAAATTAATTAAAATAATTAATTTAATACTTTAATCTATTTTTCAAGAAAAAATTCAAAAGTATCTTGAATAATTAAATGCAATTTCGAAAATTGATTAATAAAAATAAAAAATATATTTTTAAAATTATTCAAATTTAAGTTGTTATGAAATTTTAAAGAAAATTTCAAACTTAAAATAATTCTCTACTTTAATTAAATAACATGAAAATAATAATATTTAAGTATCATGATGAAAATCAACTTAGATATTAAAATTTTTAATTGAATCAAATGTATTAAATTCAAGAAATAAATAATTAAGTATAGAGAAGACTTAATTATTAATTCTAGTTTAATACTAGGAAAATATGCTTAACTTAGATTGTACCAAAATTAATTATTAAACGACTAATTTCACAATCTATGATATTTTCTTAATTTAATATTAGAAAATATAATTAGTACTAGAAATAACTATCGAGAATATATTTCAATAACTAAGTGTTTTTCTAAAATTTGAAAAAATATCTACTTTAAGTTGTTATAGAAAAAAATCTAAAATATTCAACTTAAATATTTTTCAAATAAAACTTAATTAAATATCAAAATTAAGTTGTAACCACCTAATTTGAAAAATATTCCATTTTAAGTTGATGTATATTTAAAAAAAAATATCAACTTAAAAAATATCTTAAGAATCTTCAATAACCACTTCCTAGAATTCCTCAACTTAATTTTGAAATTCAAAAGATATTCAAATTTAAGTTGATAAATAAAATTAGTTAGAAATAACTAATTTACAACTTAAATAAGAATATTTAATGAAATAATTAAAATAAGCGTCAGAAAGAATCTAGTTAGTTATAATTCTTTATTTAATTAAATACAAGAAAAATACATATAGTTTATCTAGAAAATAACTCATTAAACTAAGTTTGTTTTTCTTAAATTAATTTAAAAAAAAATTGAAATTAATTATGTTGCTAATCAATTTTATTAGGTTAAACTAATTTAATTAACCTAGTACAGTTATCCAAATAAGGCAAATGGGTCTTTACAGTTGGGGTAGTTCATGTGAGGGGAGCTGGGTTCAGTATGTCGTACCCACTTCTATTGGCCCCCAACTCTCACACAAGGCCCAAAAGAGAGGAATTTAACCTTAAAATAAACAACTGTTATTAATTGAGTAGGCCCAAAAACTAAATGGGCCTAAATAAAATCTATCACGCTGTGACATTTTATTTAGCAACAACCTATATGCATCTAAACATAAAGTAAACATATAGGCTCACACAGGCACACAGATTTGGATGGATCCTATCATGTTACTAGGTCATACACAGATGAAAGAAGAATGTAAAATTTACTTGTTACAAATTATTTACTTGACCTATTGACGATTGAACCATGGGTTAAAATCAGATCATTGGATCTGTCAATAAGTTAACCATGGCAATTTAGATCAAGCAATAATAGGTTTTAGAAAACTTACAAACAAGCTAAAAACACATACTCTTGCAACAAATTAGATTTGGATAGTTGAATGTAGGATTTATTTTATTTTAAATTAATTAATTTATTAAATAAAAATTTCAAAAAATAAATAAATAATAAAAAAAAATATTTTTTGAATTTTTCAAAAAAATAAATTTAAAAAAAAATAAAAAATTTTAAATTAAAACCTACAATTTTTGAAAAATTAGGTTTCAACTAACCTAAATATATTTTCAAAAAGAAATTTGCTAACCATCTTTTAAATTTTCATGTTATTTTATAAATTAAATATTCAATAAAATAGAATGATAATAAATATCTTTTCTGATTTTATAATTTAATTTAAATAAAAAAAATAACAAAATTTAAAAGTTACCAAAATATCTTATTTCTATTTAAAATATCATAATTAAAGTAATCTTATTTTAAATTTAAATAAGGTCAAATAATTTTAAAAAAATAAATTTAATATCTGACCTTAAAATTTTAAAATATGATAACATAACCAAAATTTAAAAATAAGATAGATAATTAAGCAAAAAAAATATATATTTACCTAATTTCAAGTTTAAATTACACTAATATCATAAATTAATTTTAAAAAATTCAATTAATTTAATTCTGATAATTAACATTGAAATAGGAATAGTAAATATCTAAATACAAAACTACACAAAAAATCGGAAGTTAATTCCATAAAAAAGCATGAAAAATCGAAGAAAAACAAAAAAATTGTGAGCTGTACGGACGACATGCAAAGCACAAAAGGGTGCTGTCAGTAGCAACCTGCGCGCACAAGTGTGTGTCACCACCCCCGATTTTTTCAAAACTTGAAAAAATCATAACTAATTCAAATAAAATGGAAATTAAGTTCTGTAAAAAAGTGAATTGCTTAATTTTTTCCAAACTATCCAATAAAATAATTCCAGAAACGAAAATTCAATTATGTTTCATAAAATTTTACAAGCATCAATCAATCATCATATAACACACAGATCAACATGAAACCATCCAAATCAACACAAATCATCGTTTTAATTCATATTTCATGAAAGTAAATCATTACCATAACTTTGATACCAGTTGTTGGAAATATTTTACCAGAATCTAGATTTACTACCATGTATATTTCATTAACATCCTAATATGAATTCTAAAACAATGAAATAAACACATAAGAGTTTAAGAAAACCTTACATTGGTTGCAGCGGAATATAATGACTCCTTCTGTTCAGATCTCTAGCCCTTGATTCCTTTCTGTAGCAGAGCATCACATAGATTAGAACCTAGATCTCTTTCTCTCCTTCCTTTGATGCTGATTCTCCTTCTTGTTGATTGGATTCTACACAATCTTCCACACTATGATTGAGATACTACTTGATGTGTGTGGGCACTCACTCATTCACTCAAGGTTCGAAAATTTAGAGAAGAAAAGAGAAGAAGAGGGTGGCGGCTATAGTATAGAATAGGAGCCTCAACTTTCATTTGACAAAGTTAAGTATGAATGTGAGCCATCACTATCTAATTATAGGTAACCACTTAGGTTTAGGTTAAAAATATTTGGCATTAAAGTAATGAAGAAATAAATGATAAAAGTCATTAAGTGTGGCCGGCCATGGGCTTTGAATATTGGGCCTCACTTATGCAATTTTGCTGTTTTATCATTTCTACATCTCATTTTCTCAAAAACGCCAATTTTTAAATTCAACCATTTAAATGCCAATTCTAATTATTTAATCACTTAAAATTAATTATTAAATAATATTGTCGTTTAATATATTTATTAATTAGACATATAAGGTCTCTTAATTAACAAATAAAACCTAGAATCTCTTTTCTTCATAATTTTGCCCTTGCTCAGTGAAAATTCATAAAGTACACATAGTCTAACTTTAGAATTATAATTGATTAATTAAAATCAATTAACTGAGTCTTACAAGCAGTATGGTCTCAACTAGTATGGGGACAATGGGCCTATATAACCGAGCTTCCAATAAGCCGAACTGAATTTACCAAGTAAATTCCCTAACTTATTAATTCCTTATTGAATCCTCATTTAGAACTTGGAATTGCACTCTTAGTTATATAGAACGCTCTATATGTTCCACGCTATAGATATACTATTAATTATCCATTGTTATAATCCTAATTTTGATCAATGACCCTCTAATAGATGATCTACATTGAATAGGGACTAAATTACCGCTACACCTTCAATGTATTTTATCCTTAACACACTTAGCTCCGTATAAAGGATATTTCAGCGAAGTGAAATGAGATCTCAACAATTTATCTCTGTTTAGCCAAGCTCAAAGGATATCATCGTTTCACTTCTAAATTCCTATAGAAGTTATAGACTCCATATTTATGTTAGCGCTGCCACTCAATTATACTATCATGTTCCCAAAATGTATGTATCACCCTGACCAAAAAGTAGGCTTAATTAACAAATCAAAGAACATGTATAATACTCTTGAGATCGAACCTAATCATATCAGGATTAAGATCATTTGATCTAGGATCAACAGGTGATATTGAATTGAATAGATATTATGGTAAATTTTAACATATCTAATCAAAGTTCAATATCAGTCCCTTCCGATGTATACTCCATACATCCGATACTGGTAAACTATGCCAATGCCCTGGAAAGGACATAACACTTATCTAAGGTGTAAGAATTCCTATCGTTGATTATCATGTCAGTCTAAAATCCAGTGAATTGACAAATCAGGAATAAACTTTCGAACATATAATCAAGATTATATTCCACTGTGCTGATAACACTATAATTATTAACAAATTCATATGTTTTGGACTTAAATAGAATTTATACATTATATATATAATCATGAAATAAATCATGTGAACCATGCAACATAAAATGTTCTTTCTGATCTTTCTTAATAAGTAAATCTGATTATATTGAAATGGGTTTTATTTAGGGCACAAAACCCAACAGGTGGATCTTTTCTTTGTGAAATGGTGGAGAGCAAAATTGTAAGGACGTCCCCACTTGTATTAAGTTATGTATATTCGTACAAGGTAAAGGATGAGGTTAAAGCATTTCACAACGATGGTTGGTGGGAAGGTATTGTCACCAAGGTATTCCCGGACGAAAAATATTGAATTTACTTTCCAAATTGGCCTGGGAAAGTATACGTCTTTGGTTTTTCTAAAATGAGACCATTCGTGAATTCACAATGCTTGGGTTCGGGTTTGAATGTTCTTGTTATTTATATTACTATTGCGCTTGTTGGACCTTGTTATCACTTATTGTTATGTTCCACGTTCTACTCATTACAATGTTTAGTTATTTAGTGTTTCTTTTAGATTGTAAAACTGATATCTAGCTTTATTTTATCAGTTTGATTTTATGTTGTAATTGTAGTAATTTTTTTATATACATACTTATTGTTATATTGTTCCACGTTCTACTAATTGCAATGTTTAGTTATTTAGTGTTTCTTTTAGATTGTAAAACTAATATCTAAGTTTATTTTCTCAGTTTGATTTTATATTGTAATTATAGTAATTTATTTATATACATGATTAGGTTAGAGATGCTTCAATTTATAATTCATAGAATCATAATAAGTTCCCCTACAAGGATTGGGGTAATAATAAATATAAAGTGATTGCTTGACAAAATGGAGTCTACTGAGGGGTAAAAAATTTTAAGGGATACATATAATAAAAAAAAACATTTGCATTTTCTTAAATCATAAAACAGTAGACAAGCATAATAAACCAAAAACAACAAAATATAAGAACCAAATAAGCAACATACATATGTAATAAACGACATATGACAACATATAGGAACCAAATAAGCAACACTTAATTGCTTTCACGAATTCTGATCCTCTTGACTGGCCACTTAGTTTGAGCTTTTTTTGATGCATTTCCATCTGTCTTTGCTATGGATCTTTCATTGTCGTCTTCCTTACTATGAAGATTTACTTTTTGTTTGAGTTTTTTGGTACCAACTGCTTTTTCCTTGTCGTCGCCCTCCAATTTCACATCATCACTATCCTGTTGAACTGGAAACTCAACGTCTTCTTTACTATTAAGCTCTGCTTCTTCTTTGAGTTTTTGATTACCAACTGTTTTTTCCTTGTCCTCGCCATCTACTTTGACATCATCACCATCTTTTTGAAGTGGATACTCAACGACCTTCATCATAGAATTTAACCACTTTTTGAACACTTCATCACTTGGACCATGGAGGAGAACATTCATTTCTTGTTCTTTCAATGTTAGGTAGTGCAGTTCCTTCTCCCAAAGCTTGATTTCAGATTTGATATTGGAAACGATCAGAATGCCATATTCCTTTCTCATTTGACGGTAATTTTTTGCCTTCTTGCAAATACAAGAATCACTCGTGAATTCATTGTCATATGTTACTTTTTGATGAACAGCTGACTTATAAAACTTGATCTCTGCTTGTAGTTGCGCAACCATATTTTGGATAAGTGATCGAACTCTCGAGTAATCAACGTCCATTGCAAGCTTTTATTTTTGGATTGGAGGATGAGAATCAAGAGAAAATTTGGGAAGAAGAGAAGTTTTAGTTGTGGAGTAACAATGAGTAAACATATCATATATAGAGCTAGATAAGGAGTTAGGATATTTTAAATATTTTTTAATTTGATGTAGTCTTTTTTAGATTTTATGTAAACAATCAATGCTCTAACACGTATATTGAACTCCAAATCCATGTCCCAATTGTTTGTAATTTTTTTTGTTGAATATTAAATTAAGTTAAACTTCCAAAGAAGATATGCTATAATTTCTCTCATTTCTCAAGAAATATAACCACCATATTTACAGAACCAATATCTTATAATTAATTTAACTTCAACTTCCGAAGATGATATGCTATAATTAAAAAAATAATAATAATTTTACAATTTGAATTATTTAATGTGGCGTGAGTGACTATATGAGAATGACTTTTTACAATAAGGATAAGATATTCTTGTGACAAAACAGAGAAAAGAAGAGTTTAAAAATCTGCTCTCACATAAATTTATTTTTATATATAAATTCATATAATATTGATTTGTTTGATAGTAGAGGACCAATATTTACTGTCCATGGATAAAAGAAAAGTAGCTGCCATTGTTGAGGAATTCATTGATGATATAAGAAAATTTAATGAATTGAAGGATGAGATTGCAGCTTTACAACACGAGGCAGCTGAATTACGTGAGGAGTTAATAAGGGGCTTTGATGAAGAGAATTTTTTCAATATTACAATTGAGAAAGCACTATCCAACATTGATAAGGAGGGAAGCAATGTTGATATTGATGAAGATTCAGCAAAGTTGGATGCAGCTGTGTTAAAGATGAGGAAGTTGGGGAAATTCATTAAAAGTAACGCTGTAAATGGTGATTATGTTTTATCATTGCACTTACATGATGAGAAGATGTTATATAAGGAGTACGGTGGATCTCCCTTTGATTTGGATTTGTTTGACATTGGAAAAGATGAAAACGATAGGCTTCTTCACCAGGTCGGTCATTTATTCCTCTTATTCTCGTTGGTGGTATGTGATGTGTTTCGTGTTTCTTTTTGTAATTTGAATTAGATAAATAATCGCCCAGGTTTGTCGATTGGAATATGTGCTTTCGAAGACTATCCTAAATTGTAGTTACTTGAACAATTTTTCTTCTTTAGATCAACATATGGATGCTTTGATGAAATATGGAATGGAGCCTAATCTACCACCAGTGTAAATATCCTTGGTTACTTTCTTACTACTATTTGCTAAGTATTTTTATTTTATTGGAGAATTTTTTTTATTTTTTTATTTATTTGCATAATGTAGTGAGATAATTTTCTTGGGAGAAAAAGTTTTTGCCAGGAGGTGTGACTTCCAAACGTTGGGGGAGGACAAATCAGTTGCTCCAAGGGTAAGGTTTTATGTATTAAATTAAACCAATTACACACTTGATTTATTCATTTCTTTATAAAATTGGCAATGTGATTTTTTTCCTTTTTGGGTCTCGGTCGTGAATTGTTTGGTGGAGATACTGACAGTCGTTGAGAGATTTGATCATCATGAAGAGCAATTTTTTTGGTGGATTCTAGCCATGTTGTCTGTAAGTTATTGTGTCCATTATAATTTATCTTCAAAATTTACATAATTTGGTAAAATATTTATTGTTGTGTTGTAATTTAATGATTCTTGTCCTTAGAGACCTGATCCTAGAAGTCCTGAGACGCTAAGTGAACCTAAAAAGTGGAAGGAGTGGTGTGGAGCTATACAAATATGTCAGAAAGTATTTACTCCTCAATATGTCTCATTTTTTTTTTTATATTTTTAAGTTAATCTTTTGATATATCTTATGATTTGGTGCAGGTTTATGTTCCCATGGTGATCAAAAGGCAATGGATTTTGTCAGTACTAGTTATGAAATTGAAGAAGGTTGACGTTTATGATGATTTTTCGATATGTTCTACTGACCTTGGGTTGACTATTATGGATACATTGGTACTAATGTTGTGATTGTATTGATTGAGTACAATAGAACTAGTGAATTTGTTCAATTATTATGTGGTATAACAAATATTTTTGTGATTATGAGCGTGTAGTTATCTTCAATGGATAATGCATTTAAGGAGAGCAGAAGTGAAGCCTTTGGTCCGGGTTGGAAATTTTTTGACTTTGTTGTGGCAGAAGCACATGACCACCGAAGGTGTGTTAGTATCTTGAAAGTGATGAACAAACTTCTTGGAGAGTACGTGGATGGTGTCAATGTCTTTTGTGCACAAGTAAAGACTTTTAATTTATCATTATTACAATTATTACTTATTCAAGTGTAGATTGTAAGGTTTGATATTATTTGATCACTTATAGGTGCCTGAATCCATTCACAGGTTATATATTGGGTCGTTAATTCTCACATCAGAAGTTAACAAGGTTGGAGACATTACAATGGAGAAAGCTATTCACTTTTGAAGCGCCAAATGAGTAGTGTCTGTAGTTTTCTCTTTTAATATTTTTTTTGTGTCGATGTACTTATGTTTAATTCAGTGACAATTGACCGCTTTCAGTTTTATTTTTGTCTTTTGTATATATCTGGATGTTGATCTTGATAACTTGCCCATTCAACAACCATGGTTAACCTCGACGAATTGTGTAGAACCATGAGGAATGTTAATTACCAGCTTTCAGATTTACAAGCAAGGACTAATATGATGGAGAAGAGAGAAAAAAATATGGAAGAGCTTGGAAATAAGATCAAAGAGTTGGGAAAAAGGGTCGATGAGTATAGAAACCCACATAAAAACCACTGGAGAAACCACTTTACAAACCCAAATTATAAATTTGAAAAAATAATAAAAAAAATATTACACGGGGTAATTTCCCTAAAATTATTAACGATGACTATATTGGGAAGATAAATAATGATAGACTTAGCATTTTAAAATATACTCTTGGGAAGGCAAAGAGTTTTTGAAACTTAGAAAATATGTATATTATATATTACAAAATTTCGAAATTGGTGCTTATTAAGATTTTCTCCAAAATAAATGTGTACTGTAAATAAAAAAAATTATTAAAAACTATAATGAGAAGATACATAGACAAATTTTTTAATAGTTAAAATATTGTCTTTTTATTTGAAAGAGTTAAAATATTATCTTGGGAAGGTAATTTGTTATGGGGGTTTGGAAACTTAAAAAAATAAATGTATATTATGTTAGCATATGGTCGAAATTTGTCCTTCTTAAAATATTATATATAAGAGAAAAAATGTGTATTATTAATAAACTACTTGTTAAACAGGATATTAGGAATGTACATAGATATAGTAAAAATATTATCTTTTTTTATTAATCAATTAAAAAAACTCTCATATGACCAATTTTATTCCTATATATATTATTTTCTTCAATGTTACTGTAAACATAGAAAACAATATTGTTTACAATAGTTATTTTAAGAGATCCAATGTTAAATGAACTAATGAAGAATATGGGACGTCACAGAAGGTCGGCATCAGATTCTATTGTAGTACTTTGTGTTCGGAATGGATATTGTCCAATCTCCATTGAGGACCCATCTTCTCCTTTCCGTGCAACGAAACAAAAAAGATATGAAGATAATGAAACTTTAAGTGGTTAGTAACTTTTTATTGATGATGTTATATTAATGTATGATAATGCAAATAAGGTCATTCAATATTTAAAAAATATTTTCTATTTATGTATGTGTTGGCTTCAATTATATTTGTTGAAACAGGCTCGGAAGTGAATATTCAACCGACACAAGAAATTAGGAAAAGCAAAGAAGTGAAGGCGGAAGATGATGATCCACTTGGGAGATCCTTCCCTCCTTTCAAAGGAAAACAATGGTATCTCAATCACGAAGATGAAATAGTTGTTGCGTCTTACAAAGTAGTATGCGAAGTGGCTGATTTCAAAGTACAAATCAATAAGGTTTTAAAAATATTCACAAAAACCATTCTATTTCATAAAAAGGAGACTGACACACAAGGGGAACCAACACCTCCATCTTCTTCTGGAACAAATGGAACCGGCGAGATAGGTTGTTTTTGCAAGTCCGTGTAATATTTTTATATAATTATTTACTTTTGTGATGAAGAATGGATCCAAGTTAACTTTGATGGCGAGCAGTTGCTTGTCGTTTGACTTCTCGAGACTAATATTGTTTTAACTCTGATAATTATATTTTCTGGTGTCGAGATGATCTTCCTTGCATGCATACCTTCTTCTAGCGAGATAAACACCTCTCTGTCTCTTATCTTGACTCGCCACACTATCCACACTCAATTTGTATATAGTGTAATATACGCTGTGTTTTTAGTTTTACCGTTTCTCTCCCACGCAGCGAGGTTGTGGCCTCGTCATGCACGCGTGCACCCACATGGTTTCTCGTCAATGCAGAATGTAGCAGTTCTTACGTTTCTGCCTCGCAGAATGCTGTTCAGCCAGCCGAGTTATAAACATACCCTGTGAATTATATTTTTAACTAGTCGTTCCATGCTAAGTGTACTTTTTGTTTGCGTGTTTGAGTTCTTTGTTATTCCCACCTCGACACGTGTCTTCCTCTGATGTGGTTACCGAATTTTGGGTATAACAATTACCCCTTAAAAAGAGCTTTTTAATGATTACAAAGGGTATTTTCGTCATTTTTCCCTTTTTTGAAAAGACACATATCCTCTGATTTTGGCAATTTTGCGGTTTTGAGGTACATCATAATTAAATGACCATCTTTTCCACTTCCACTTTTAATCATGTCCATAGGATCAAATATGAGAAAAACCTTTTTCCACTTCCACTTCCTCATTTTCTCCATTTCAAAAAGTCTGAGAAAAACCTAAAGGTTCTTCGTCAAGGATCACCATTAATTTTATTCGAGAATTTGCATGCCATCTCTGTGCTTGACCGTTTTCCTGCAAGTTTCCTCTGACTTCATCCTTTTAAAGCGATCCTTGCTTCGTTCGAAGATTTGCAGACGGAATTACCAGCCATTGCCCCAAGCCCTAAATTCAAACAGTAAGTTGCTTTCTTTTTTCTTATGTTTTTAGCATTGTGTGGATTCGATACTTTATTTGTTCGTATCGTTTCCATCTCATCTGGTTTTCGTAGTTTTTTAGGGTTTAAACTATTCATAATCGGGTTCAGGTAATATGTAGGTTGTTTTAAGATCTCCAACTCATCACTTTCTGGTTTGATAAAATTCTCTCTGGGATTGGGACTGCTTTTTACTGGTAGCAATGTCCCACTCTGGTTCGGTAATTTATCATCCAAAGGTTTTAGAGTTTGAGTTCCCTACAGAATCAACCATCCCATATAAACCTAACCCTTTAAAACCTACCTCAAAATTAGAGTTGACCGATTGAAGGATTAGGTACATGAAGTGAAAGCCCAACAGGAAGATATCGGTAGTCATTATAGGCACTTCTTGCAAGAGATATCAGAAGGCAAACGCCGATTCTTGGGAGAAGTAGCCTGGCCAGAACCTCCCAGCGTGTCCTTTACTCCTGTGGCAAAGCTGTTGTTTTTACCCAGCGTCACAATTGAATTTGAAGTAGGTGACTTGGATTTCGAAATCATGCCTCCCAAGCCACGTACATCTAAAACTCTTTAGGATCCTAATCTCACCTTGAAGGCTTAGTTAATAGAATCGAGGGTGCGATCTCTCTCAGGCTAGACGGGCAAGACGTTGAAGATCTGCGAAATTGAAATTGGGCAATAAACAATCATGCCAAGTTAGATCAGTGCGAGAGGGTGAGTTCAGCTGCTACCTGTTGGATTTTGTGCCCTGAATAAAACCCATTTCAATATAATCAGATCTAATTAATAAAGATCAGAAATAATATTTTATGTTGCATGGCTCACATGATTTATTTCATGATTATAAATTCTATTAGGTCCAAAACATATATATTTGTTCATGATTATAGTGTTGTCTGTACAGTTGAATATAATCATGATTATATGTTCAAAAGTTTAATTCCCTGATTTGCCAGTTTACTAGATTTAGACTGGCATGATAATCAGCGATAAATATACTTACACCTTGGATAAGTGTTATGTCCTTTCGAGGGCATTGGCAAAGTTTACTAGTCTCGGATGTATGGAGTATACATTGGAAGGGACCAATATTGAACTTTGATTAGATATGATAAATTTACTGTAATATCTATTCAATTAAATATCACCTAGTTGATCCTAGATCAAATGATCTTAATCTTGATATGATTAGATTCGATCTCAAGAGTGTTTCTCATGTTCGTTGATTTGTTAGTGAAGCATACTTTTAGGTGAGGGTGATACGTACATTTTGAGAACACGTTAGTACAATTGAGTGGGAGCGCTAAACAAAGATATGGAATCTATAGCTTCTATAGGTATTTAGAAGTGAAACGATTATTTCCTTCGAGCTTGGCCGAATAGAGATAAATGATTGAGATCTCATTTTAGTGATTATATTTTTTCAGTAAAATATCATTTATAGGCGGCCAAGTGTTTTAAGGATAAAATACATTAAAAGGGTGTAACGGTAATTTTATTCCTATGCAATGTTGATCATCTATAGAGGATCATTGATTGTTAGGATTATAACAATGGATTATTAATAGCGTATCTATATCATGGAACATGTAGAGCGTTCTATATAACTGAGAGTGCAATTCTAAGCTCTATGCGTGGATGCAACAAGGAATTAATAAGTCAGCGAATTTACCTAGTAAGTTCTGGGTCTGCTTATTGGAAGCTCGGTTATACAGACCCATGCTCCCCATACTAGTTGAGACCATACTGCTTGTAAGACTCAGTTAATTGATTTTAATTAATCAAGTATAATTCTAAAATTAGACTAAGTCTAGTTTATGAATTTTCATAAGCAAGGGCAAAATTGTGAAGAAAAGAGATTCTAGGTTTTATTTATTAATTGAAAGACTTTATTAAGTCTAATTAATAAATATATTAAATGACAATATTATTTAATAATTAATTTTTAGTTATTAAATAATTGGAATTGGCAATTAAGTGGTTAAATTAAAAAATTGGCGTTTTTGAGAAAATGGGATGGAAAAATGACAAAATGGCAAAATGGCAAAATTGCAAAGTGGGGCCCAATCCAATACACATGGCCGACCACTTAGTGTAGAATTTACCATTTCTCTTTCTATTATTTTAATGCTAATTAAATCTAACCTAAACCTAGGTGGTTGCCTATAAATAGATAGTGATGGCTCACACTTAAGATAGATAAAATTTCACTTTCAGAAAACTTTCCTGAGCTTTCTCTTATTCTCTTCATATTATCCAGCCTTTAGTGAAAGAGTGAGTGCCTACACACATCAAGTGGTATCTCAATCATAGTGTGTAAGACTGTGAAGAATCCAATCAACAAGAAGGAGAATCGGGCTCAAGGAAGGAGAGAAAGAGATCCAGGTTCAGATCTCGATAATGCTCTGCTACAGAAAGGAATCAAGGGCTAGAAATCTGAACGGAAGGAGTCATTACATTCTGCTGCACCCAATGTAAGGTTTCCTAAACTTTATATGTGTTTATTTCATTATTTTAGAAATTCATATTAGGATGTTAATGAAACATACTTGTTATTAAATTTAGATCCTGGTAATATATTTCCAACAACTGGCCTCAGAGCCATTGTAATGATTTACTTTCATGAAGTATGAACTAAAACGATGTTTGTATTGATTTGGATGGTTTCATGTTGGTTTATGTGCTTATTTGATGAATGTATGTGTTGTACCAAATTTCTGTTGGGTTTTATGCCCTAAATAAAACTCATTTCAATATAATCGGATTTACTTATTAATAAAGATCAGAAATAACATTTAATGTTGCGTGGTTCACATGATTTATTTCATGATTATTTACCTAATGTATGAATTCTATTTAATTCCAGAAAATATCAATTTGTTAATGATTATAGTGTTGTCAACACAGTGGAATATAATCTTAATTATATGTTCGAAAATTTATTCCTTGATTTGTCAGTTCACTGGATTTAGACTGACATGATAATCAGCGATAGGTATTCTTACACCTTGGATAAGTGTTATGTCCTTTCCAAGGCATTGGCAAAGTTTACCAGCATCGTATGTATGGAGTATACATCGGAAGGGACCGATATTGAACTTTGATTAGATATGTTAAAATTTACCGTAATATCTATTCAATTCAATATCACCTGTTGATCCTAGATCAAATGATCTCAATCCTGATATGGTTAGGTTCGACCTCAAGAGTACTATACATGTTCTTTGATTTGTTAGTTAAGCCTACTTTTGGGTCAGGGTGATACGTACATTTTGGGAACATGATAGTATAATTGCGTGGGAGCGCTAACATAAATATGGAATCTATAACTTCTATAGGAATTTAGAAGTGAAACGATGATATCCTTCGAGCTTGGCTAAACAGAGATAAATGGTAGAGATCTCATTTCACTTCGCTGAAATATCACTTATACGGAGCTAAGTGTTTTAAGGATAAAATACATTGAAGGTGTAACGGTAATTTAGTGTCTTTTCAATGTAGATCATCTATTAGAGGGTCATTGATCATATTAGGATTATAACCATGGATAACTAATGACGTGTCTATATCGTGGAACATATAGAGCGTTCTATATACTGAGAGTGCAATTCTAAGTTTTATGCGTGGATTAAACGAAGAATTAATAAGTTAGTGAATTTAAGATATAAATTCTTGATATTCTTATTGGAAGCTCAAATATATAGACCCATGGTCCCCATACTAGTTGAGACCATACTGCTTGTAAGACTCAGTTAATTGATTTTGATTAATCAATTATAATTCTAAAGTTAGACTATGTCTACTTTGTGAATTTTCCCTAAGCAAGGGCGAAATTGTAAAGAAAAGAGATTCTAGGTTTATTTATTAATTAAGAGACTTTATATGTCTTATTAATAAATATATTAAATGACAATATTATTTAATAATTAATTTTTAGTTATTAAATAATTAGAATTGGCATTTAAATGGTTGAATTTGAAAATTAGCGTTTTTGAAAAAATAAGATGCAGGAATGATAAAACAGCAAAATTGCATAAGTGAGGTGTACTATCCAAAGCCCATGGCCGGCCACACTTATAGGGTTTTATCATTTATTTTTTCATTATTTTAATGCCAAATAATTCTAACTTAAACCTAGGTGATTACCTATAAATAAATAGTGATGGCTCTAATTCACAGTTAACTTTGTCAGATGAAATTTGAGCCTCTTTCTATTCTCTATAGCCGAACTTCTTCTTCTCTTTTCTTCTTCAATAATTTCAAAATCCTTGAGTGAATGAGTGAGTGCCCACACACGTCAAGTGGTATCTCAATCATAGTGTATAATACTGTGGAAAATCAACCAACAAGAAGGAGATTCAGCATCAAAGGAAGGAGAGAAAGAGATCCAGGTTCAGATCTTGGTGATGCTCTGCTACAGAAAGAAATCAAGGGCTAGAAATCTGAACGGAAGGAGTCATTATATTCCGCTGCACCCAATGTAAGGTTTCCTAAACTTTATATGTGTTTATTTCATTGTTTTAGAATTCATATTAGGATGTTAATGAAACATACTTGTTAGTAAAGCTAGATCCTGGTGAAATATATCCAACAACTGGTATCAGAGCCATGTTAATGATTTACTTCCATGAAATATGAATTAAAATGATGTTTTTCATTGATTTGGATGGTTTCATGTGGTTTATGTGCTTATTTGATGATAGTTTAGAAATTGCAATATATGTTACTGAAATATTTTTTATTTCAATCTGGAATTATTTTTTCTGGAAAGTAGAGAAAAAATTAATAAATTTAGGCTTTTACTGAACCTAATTTGGATTTTTAATGAATTAGTTATGATTTTTTGAATTTGAACGAAAATATCGGGATTTGAATGTCAAACGCGCGCGCACGAGCCTCGGATCCGCTTGGATACCCTACTGTCTGAAGGGCAGCTCCCCCCCAAGATCCTTGGTCCAATGGGGCTGCTTGCAGCCTCTGTCCTGGGCCACACCCTTGCTTCCGCGCGCGCAGGAGTATGCAATGCATACCCCTGTGCCTCAAACTTGTTTTCGTCATAACTTTTGATTCAAAAATCGTTTTTCATTGAAACAAAAGCCAATTTTTGGTAGAATTTTGTGTAGAATATGAATTTTCAATTAAAAATCTAATTGTCAGAATAAAATTAATTTTTATTAATTTTTTAATTAATTAAAATTAGTTTCTGATATTAGTAGGCTTTGAATTTTGAAATTTTGATTTCTCACAAAGGAGCCTTATGGTTAATTTTGAAATTTTAGATTATTTTATATATTTTCAATTATAAGATCAGATATTATTTTTAAATGATCTTACTTTGATATTAAAATATTATTTTTTAAAAAATAATCTTGTACTAATTTCAAAATTTGCTAACCATATCATATCTTTTTCAAATTTTTATTTTCAAAATATATTTTATTAATTAAAATTATAAGATTAGGAATATTTTAGGTTTAACATTTTATCTTATTAGACATTTTTTTTTATTAAAATTATATTTTGGCAAAAATAACATGAAGATTTGAAAAATTAGTTAGTTTAGTTTGAATAGGTATTTTAGGGTTTCAAATAATAAATTTTTCAAACTTATTATTTTATTATTTTTTTTTAAAAAAAATATTCTAACCATATAAAATATCTTATTTTTCAATTACATTATTTATGTAATATTTAGATTTATTAAATTATAAGACTCAGAATATAATAAAATATCTAAATTTAAAATTCAAGATATTATATTATATTATCTTGTTAGAAATGTTAAATAAATTTAAATTTTGAATAAATTTGATATTTGAAAAATTGGTTAGATATTTTTGATTTTTTGTTAGAATTTAAGAAATTTAGAAGTTTGTTGAATTTTGAATTTTTCTTTAAATATTCTTTAACAACCTAAATTTGAATTCTAGTTAAGATATTTATTTTAAAATTTAATTTTATTTGCGAACTTTAAAATTGAGATATTTTAGCTTACTTTCCAGATATTCCAGATCAGTTATTATTGTTTTTATTGTTTGATTATATTATTACGTATTCAATTTTTTTTTTACAAACCTACTACTTATTTGATCTAAATTGCTATGATTAACTTGTTGACAGATCCAATGATCTGATTTTAATCATAGTCCAATTGTCAATAGATCTTATAAATAATTTGTAACAGGTAATTTTGCAATTTCTTTCATCTGTGTAAGCCTAGTAACATGATAGGGCCCATCCAAATCATTTTGACCTGTGTGAGCCTATATGTTTTCTTTTGGGCTTAGTTGCATATAGGAAGCCCATTTAAGTTTTACTAAGTAAATGGACTAGGTTGCTACAATAAATTTTGACATAAGTAAATTTATTTAGGTCCAATTAGATTTGGGCTTATTCAATGAATAACAATTATTTATTTAAAGGTTAAATTCCTCTCTTTTGGGCCTTGTGTGAGAGTTGGGGGCCAATAGAAGTGGGTATGACATACTGAACCCAGCTCCCCCTCACATGAACTACCCCAATTGTGAAGGCCCATTTGCCTTATTTAAATAATTGTATTAGGTTAATTATATTAGTCTAACCTAATTAAAATTGAATTAGCAACATAATTAACTTTTAAAATATATGAAATTTAATTTTTCATTTAATATTTTAGAGTTAATTTTAGAAAAACACTTAGTAAATGAGATTATTCTAGATAGTTATTTCTAGAACTAGTTATTCTTTCTAATATTTAATTAGGAGAATATCATAGATTGTGAAATTAATTGTTTAATAATTAATTTTGGTACAATCTAAGTTAAGTATATTTTTTCTAGTATTAAATTAGAATTAATAATTAAGTCTTCCCTATACTTAATTATTTATTTCTTGAATTTAATACATTTAATGAAATTAAAAATTTAAATATTTAAGTTGATTTTCATCATGATATTTAAATATTATTATTTTAATGTTATTTAATTAAAATTGAAAATTATTTTAAGTTTGAAATCTTATTTCCAAATGACTTAAATTTGAATAATTTTCAAAATATATTTTATTTTATTTTATTTATCTTTTTCCCACAATTTCGAAATTGCATTTCTTAAATGCAAAAATTTCGAATTTAATTTGAAAAATAGATTAAAGTTGAAAATTATTTATTTTAATTTTGGTCCAACTTAAATCAATGATTTTTTTCATTTAATGATTAATTAAAATAAATGAACTAAAATATATTATAATTAGAAAATGAATTAAGTGGTCAATGAAAGTCTAGATAAATATTAATTTTTTTGCTTGAAGTATTTTTCTAGTATATTTAATTAAATAGAAAATTAATATTTAAGTTGATTTTCATCATGATACTTAAATATTTGAAATTTTTCTTTAATATTTAATTAAATAGGAAAATTATATTTTTTGTTGTAAATTTATTTTTATTAATTAATTTTGCACCAACATTAAATTAGAATATTTATTTCCAGGATTTATTTTATTTTATTTTAACAAGCAATTTCGAAAATTGTATTCTTAAATACTTCAATTTTTCGAAATGCAATATATATTTATAGAAAATTAAATTTGAATTGTAAGTTAATTTAAATTAATTTTGAAACAACTTAAATTGAATAATTTTCTAAATATTTATTTGAAATTATTACTGTTGCTCCAGAATTCGCCCAAAATACGTGGACCAGTCGAGAGGGGACACGTGGATCAGATAACTTGGAAAGATTTGCTAAGTCTTTGTGCGCCACCAGGAAGCACTGTTAGCATGGGTCCCGGAGGAGGCACCCAGAGTACAAGGTACTCCAGGAAGCTAGTATAGCGTGAAGACTCTCCGGGATATGTCAGGTCTCTCCCGAGCAATCAAGTCGCATTTAATGCTGCATGGGAGGAAGCGTGTTGGGACTGTAACACGCAATAAAGTCTGACGGCACAACCCCCAAACAGCAGCGCTACAGTAATGATCATTTAAGTCTAGCGACGGCTACTCTGTGAAGAGTCACGTCAATCACAAGGCAAAAAGGACATTCTTCTTAAAAGCCCTACAGCACCTAGGGATTTGACCATGCATCACCCATGGTATATTCATCGGAAATGCCCAACTTTATGGATACTTACAGACACATGTGTAAGAACAATTCTAGGGATTACCCCACCAAAACACTATAAATACCCCCTCAAAGCTCATTTAATGGGGTCGAGAATCTTGGTTTGCAAAAGAGCAAGAAGAGAAAATACTCACCAAGAACATTCTCTGTATTTAAGAGAAAAACATTCTCTCAAGTGTAGAATCTGTATTAAATACATCCATTAATAACAGAGGCTCGTGGACTAAGGCTCATTAACGCCCCAACCACGTAAAAAATCTTCATCTCACTTTCTTACAGCTCTTTATTATAATCATATTTTAATAGTTGCCGAAAACCTCGGTCAACATTTTGGTGCTTTCATTGAGAGCTGAGGAAAGCTGCTACATAACAAGCATTTGACTTCACAACAATGGTGGAGACAAGAGCTACACGTCATCCTCGCCCTCTAGAAGACGCTCAAGATCCCAATGAGGAAGATGTAGCCTCAAGGGCCGCAGAGGAGTCCGAGGAAGAAGAAGAAGAAATAGTTCCCGATGAGAACTACGAGGAACACCTCGACGAGTATGCCTATGACGGAGGAAGCTACTCGGAGTTGGTGCTCCTCAGACAAAAAGCTATCGATCATGAAGCTGAGATCGAAGCTCAGAAAGCGCAAAATCAAAAAATGCAGGAAGTGATGCTAGCCGTGCAGAAAGCCATGGAGGCAGCTGGTATTCACGTGCATCCCAAGGCGATGGCCGCTGGGCTCGACGGGGAGCCAGCGACGTCTTCGCCTAATTCCCAGCAGCAAAGACCTAGGGAACCTAGCCCTATAAGGCACCCTGCTGAGGAAAACCAAACAAAAAACCCTACTTCTACCCCTGGTCGGAAGAAAAAGGTGCAGGATCCGCGAAGGGTCCGCTCGGATTTCCCTAAAGGGAAAGGTCCGCAGAGGGGCAAGCCCCAAAGAGGGAGTCTTGGCCCTCAGGATCGAGGGGACCGGAAAAGCGTTTCCGTGCACCAGGAACCAGAGGGTAGAGGAAGAAGAGGACAGAGATGTCCACCCATTGATCTGAGAAATCAAATCAATGGGAATCAAGGTGACCTCCGGGATCACCTTGACCAAAAAAGATACAGGCCCGTGGTCTCCTCGGGTACTGTAAACGAAGGGATTATGGCGGAACTTGCCATACTTCGAAAAGATATTGCTCGAGTCTCCCGGAGGCAGAAGGGAGACGACTCCGACTCGGACAGTGAGGATCGGGAGCCTTGTGCCAAACATATCCTGGAGGCGGAGCTCCCTAAAAACTTCAAGATGCCCGAAATGGCAGCATATACTGGGAACTCCGACCCCAGTGATCACTTGTCACGGTTCAACCGAGTCATGACAGTCATGCGGGTCAGCAATGACGCCAAATGCTTGTCAACTTGGAGGTTAGTGCCTTGACCAACATCAAGTAACTGCCCACCGAGACCTTGAAGAATTACATCAAGAGGTTCCGAGAGGAAGCCTCGAAGACCAAGAAGGTCGACGACGGACAACAGCTTGCGCTTCTCCAAGCAGGAATCCGCACTGGGACTCCCTTCTGGAACGAATTACAGCAAGAAGGCGCTGCTAGCCTTCAGGACTTCCAGAAGCGAGTCCAAAAATATATTAACCTCGAAGAAGCCCAGATCGTGGCTTACGGAGGCTATTATCCCACCGGGATAGCGGGATACATGCCAGGAGTGTCGCCCTCGGGTACCGTCCCGACCGCAACTCCACCGGTAAGTGGCATACAGTTCTCTGCCACTCCCGGATACAGCCAGGGTCAAGCTTTGGCCCCGGCATCTTCCCATTACGGCAACCCGTCCGGGGTGAATGGACGGACTCCTTCACAGGCGGCCCCGACTGCTAGCTTAACAGGCCCTACCCAGGGGTTGAGGAGCAAAAGGTCCTCCAAGGGCAGCACCCGAACGGGAGAGAAGCGCCAAAAGAAGGGGTACACACCCCAATACACCCAGTACACAGAGCTCACGGACTCTCAGGAACGTGTATATTTTGCCACAAGGCAGAATACGCACTACCGGAGACCCCAGCCATTGTACAAAGACAGCTCCCGGAGAGATCCGAGTAAAAGATGCGAGTACCACAATGACATTGGTCATAGCACCAATGAGTGTAAAAATCTCAAAGACGAGATTGAAAATTTGATCCGTTTGGGCCACCTCTATGAGTGGATCAAAAATAGGTTGCCCCACCTTAATCCAGGGCAGGTGGCCGGGGGTATGCCTCCGGGAACGCTAGGGGGTACAGCAGGAGTATTGCCTCCAGCTGCTCCCGCAGGTGACACCCAGCATATACCCGGACTACCGCCCCGGCCTAATGGACGGGTAGCCATGATCTCCGGAGGTCCCCATATCGGAGGAAACACTCGCAAGGAGCGAAAAAGATATGCCGAGGCCGCAAGACACAGTGAGGTGTGGGAGGTTACTCAATTCCCGGCTCAAAGGCCTCGGCTAATGGACCAGCCCATAACATTCACGGAAGAAGACGCCAAGACGGTGCGTTTTCCCCACCACGACCCGCTGGTCATAGAGACCCCCATCGCAAATAAGGTGGTGGCTAGGGTCCTGATTGACAATGGGAGTTCCGTGAACTTGCTCTTCAAAGAAGCCTTCACTGCGATAGGGTTGACCGACCGGGACCTCTCGCCTAGTGGATCGCAGCTCACAGGGTTTAACGGGACGACGCTAATCCCGATGGGAAAAGTCAGGCTTCCAGTTACCCTGTGCCCGGATACCCCCCAAAGCACATTCAAGTATTGCACCTTCGTGGTGGTAGACTGTCCAACAGCCTACAACGCAATCCTAGGCCGACCGGCCCTCGTCGACTTTGGTGCAATTACTTCAATCCGACATCTATGCCTAAAATTCCCTACCCAGGAAGCCGGAGTTGGAACGGTGAGGGGAAATCAGGGAGAGGCCAGGCAATGTTACAATGTTGCCACCCACTTACCAGTACTCGTGGTCCGGGGGCCCCCTGAGATAGAGAAGGCTGAAGAGGACGAGTTGGATCCTCGCATAGGGTCCGAAAGGGTCGTGGAACCAATGGAGGACGTCGAAGAAATACCAGTGTGCGACGACGACTCCACCAAAGTACTCCAGATAGGGAAGAGCCTGGATCCGGAGGAAAAAGATAAAATAATAAAAACACTGAAGGGCACCATCGACATCTTCGCATGGCGCCAAGAAAACATGACCGGCATCAGCCCTCATGTCATCACCCATGAACTCAATGTCAACCCGCTCGACTCGGTGAAAGCCGAGGCCTTAGAGAAAGAGGTGGACAAACTTTTGTCCAATGGCATGATCCGCGATGTATACTATCCGGAATGGCTGGCCAATCCGGTCCTGGTGCCCAAGCCGAACGGGACTTGGCGGGTTTGTATAGATTTCACAGATCTAAACAAAGCCTGCCCAAAGGACTGCTTTCCGCTGCCCAGGATCGACCAGATGGTAGACGCCACGTCCGGATTTAAGCTGCTGTCTTTCATGGATGCCTATGCTGGGTACAACCAAATAAAAATGCATACGGCAGACCAGGAGTGCACTAGCTTCAGGACCGATAAGGGGGTATACTGTTACCTAGTCATGCCTTTCGGATCGAAAACGCCGGAGCAACCTATCAAAGAATGGTTAACCGGATGTTTAAAAGCCTCCTGGGACGAAACATGGAGGTATATGTAGACGACATGCTCGTCAAATCCAAAGCATGCAACAGCCATGCAAGCGACTTAGAAGAATGTTTCGAAGTCGTCCGGAGATACGGCATGAAGCTCAATCCGAAAAAATGCACCTTCGGGGTCAAGTCGGGAAAGTTCCTGGGCTTCATAGTCAGCCAAAGGGGGATCGAGGCGAACCCGGAGAAAATCCAAGCTCTCCTGGACATGCCATCCCCCAGGAAACATAAGGACGTGCAGAGCTTGACCAGAAAGGTAGCCGCACTGAGCCGCTTTATCTCACGATCCACAGACAAGTGCATACCCTTCTTCAACATACTGAAGAAATGCCAAAAGTTCGAATGGTCAGATGAATGCGAGGAGGCATTCAAAAGGTTAAAAGACCACATGGCCAAACCTCCTATCCCATCAAAACCCGTCCTTGGAGAGGACTTGTTCCTTTACTTGGCCGTCTCCGAGCATGCGATCAGCGCTGCACTGGTCCGGGACGAAGAAAAAATTCAGCACCCCGTGTACTATGTTAGTAAGCGCATGGTAGGGGCCGAGACAAGGTACCCGGTTATTGAAAAATTAGTATTCTGCCTCCTGATGGCATCAAGGAAGTTGAGACCATACTTCCAACCCATCCGATCAGAATCTTGACCAATCATCCGCTCCGACAGGTTCTCCAGAAGCCCGAAGCATCCGGAAGACTCCTCAAGTGGGCGATGGAGCTGAGTCAGTTCGACTTACATTACGTGCCCCGGATTTCCATAAAAGGCCAAGCCTTGACTTCATCAACGAATGCAATGAAGCCGAGGCAACAGCCAATACACCGGAACCACCAATCCCCACTTGGAGAGTATTTGTGGACGGAGCTTCTAATGAGAACGGCTCAGGAGCCGGAGTGGCTATGATATCACCTACTGGATTGCGGCTCCAGGCGGAACTCCGATTCAACTTCACAGCTTCGAATAACGAAGCCGAGTATGAGGCCCTGATAGCAGGGCTAAAGTTGGCTAAAGCTGTAGGAGCCAAGAGAGTGGAAGTCTACAGTGATTCTCAGCTGGTCGTAAACCAAGTTTCCGGAGAATACCAAACTCGCGGCGAGCGGATGGCCGCGTACGTAGCCATAGTCTGAGAACTGCTCCACGAGTTCACGGACTACAAAGTAGAAAGAATCCCCCGAAAGAAGAATGCTCATGCGGACTGTCTGGCTAAGTTAGCCTCGGACAGCGAAATCGAAGAGCTGGGGGTAGTACCAGTGGAACGCTTGGCAGAGCCAAGCATCAAAATAAAAGAGACCACACAAACGGTTGGGCAAGAACCCAGCTGGATGGTCCCCATCATAAAGTACATAACCACAGGTGAGTTGCCCCAAGAGAGGGCACTGTCTCGAAAGATTCAGTATCAAGCTCATCGTTATGTAATGATGGACCGCATTCTCTACCGGAGAGGACTCAGCATGCCTTATTTAAGGTGTGTATCGGACCCTGAAGCTAGACAAATCATGCTAGAGGTCCATGAAGGGTTCTGTGGAGATCATACGGGAGGACCCAGCCCCTCAAAGAAAATATTGAGGCAAGGGTACTTCTGGCCAACAATGAAAAAAGATTGTATAGACTATGTCCAAAAGTGTGACTCGTGCCAAAGGTACGCGAACATACCGAGAGCCCCTCCAAATGAGATCACTTTGATGACCAGCCCCTGGCCCTTCGCGGTCTGGGGAATAGATCTCATCGGGTCTCTACCTACGCGAAAAGGAGGGGTAAAGTATGCAATAGTAGCAGTTGACTACTTCACCAAGTGGACAGAGGCTGAGCCTATGAAGACAATAACTGCTAAGAAGGCATTGGACTTTGTTATTAAAAACATAGTGTGTCGATACGGCTTGCCTCACAAAATAGTCTCAGACAATGGAAAGCAATTTGATTGCGAGGAATTTACTGACTTTTGCAACCAACACGGAGTGGTAAAAAGCTTCTCCGCGGTAGCCCGGCCTCAAACAAACGGCCAGGCGGAAGCAGTCAATAAAATCCTAAAGGTCACCTTGAAAAAGAAGCTACTGACCTGTAAAAATAACTGGCCTGAAGAATTGCCAAGGGTATTGTGGGCCTACCGGACGACCCCCAGAACCACAACCGGTCACTCGCCGTTCTCAATGGCGTACGGTTGCGAAGCAATGGTCCCGGTGGAAACATTATTCCCATCCCACAGGAGGACGACTTATGATCCGGCCACCAATCAGGCACTGCTCCAAGAGGCTTTGGATCAAGTCGAAGAACTCCGGGATGAGTCTCAAATACGGATGGCTGCTTATCAAAAGAAGGTGACCAAATATTTTAACTCCAAGGTTAAAAATAGAAAATTCGCTATTGGGGATATGGTCCTAAGAAGGGTTTTTCCAGCCACCCAAGAACCCGGAGTGGGGGTACTTGGACCAAATTGGGAAGGACCATATGAAATCGAGGACGAAATCGGTTCTGGCACTTACAAACTGAAAAGAATGGACGGAACTACTGTCCCAAGAGCCTGGAATGCCGATCACCTCAGAAAATATTACCAGTAGCAAATTAAACTTAGATTTTGTTCAAAGGGTTTGTACCGTCCAAATGTATGCCTCCTCTATATTAAATAAAACTGAGTGCCTTAAAAACAAAGTTTCTATGCCACTCAGGGGGGTACTAGGGTATACCGCACGGACAAACAAAAACAAACTAAGTAAAATATCCTGACCCAAAGGGCAGGTCAAACTAAGTAAAATATCCTGACCCAAAGGGCAGGTCAAAAAATATGCGCAAAAATAAAAAGCATAAGTATAAAAACCCTGAGCCAAAGGACAGGTTAAAATATATAAGTGTGACGAATAAAGATCGCATATATAAAAAAAAAAAAAATATCCTAGCCCAAAGGGCAGGTCATATACATATAAATGGCTCGGGGACAGGCCTTAAAATATAATTGTCTCCCCTTCAAATTAAAGCTGCCGCCTATATGTAAATTGTTCTAAGGCAGCAGCAAATATGTACAAACAAAAAAAAAGAGTTATAAAAGAAACAGGTAGAATCTGGGTCAATAATACGGCAGCTCAGTCAGCCCGCGGAGGAAGACGAGGTCCAATCCGTGCCTCAAGCGCAGCATCAAGCTTCTTCTTCTTTTCCCGAAATCTGGCAATCATCTCCTCGGGTTTGGGATAAAAAGTAAGCTTGATACTCTGATCATTGGTGGCCCAAGCCATATAGACACCATCATCAAAGCGCTTCGGACACCGGGCGCAGGAAACAGGAGAAAGGAGCTCGGCCCTCTTGGCCTTCCTGGTGGACTGTTCTTTGAAATCCCTAAGCTCCTTCAACTCCGCAGCTAGAGCGGCCTTGGATTCGATGTCCGACTGGTGAGTCTCCTCTAGAGATCTCACCTTGGCGACCATTTCATCCAAAGCCTCCCTGGCCTCCCGGAGATCTCGCCTGGCCTTCTCGGCAGCCTCGGTTTGAGCCCTTAGTTCCTCCTGATGATGGGCCTCCATCCTGTCTCTCCGCTGAGCCTCGTCCCGGATCATGGCCTCCGCCTGAGCCTCCCTCCGTCTGGCCTCCTCTTCCTTGGCCTTGGCCGCTGCCTCCTGGCGCTCGGCAGCCTACTGGTAGATCTGCCTCTCCGCTGTGAGGTCTTGGAGGACCTTCCTGACATCATTCATGTCCCCAAAGTCGGACAGAGCGAAGCCATGGTTTATGATGTTCCTGGAGAGGCGGCCAGCCTCAGCAGCAAGCTGAACCATAACGAAGTATAAGGAAAAATTTCTCAAAGGAAGAAAACAAAATACAAACAACAAAAAGGAAACGCAAAAAAATTGCAAAGTACTTACCACCGTGAGAGAATGGCTGGGGTCCTGGACCTGGAAGATGGAGTTCAAGGAAGCACAAGTGGCAAACCGCTTGGGCGCGCAACGTGTAAGCTGAGAAGCGAACTCGCCGGTCATCTCCGCGGCAAAGGGAGCCAAGGTAGGCCCTAGGAGAGGACGGAACCAGTCCGTTAAGGGGTCCAGATTTTGAGGTTCCACGGATCATGGTATTCCGGGTGGTTGATGCTCGCCTCAACCTCAGCTCGCAGAATCCTCCTAAGGGCCTCCACTTCGGCATACCGCCGGGAGTACTCATCCATAGCGTAGTTGTGTTTGGCTATGCGAAGCTCCTGCCTCACCTCATCCCCCGGAATCGGGGTAAGCTCGATGTGGGGAGGAGCAGGATTTTCCTCCATCGGGGAGACCCCGCCGTCTAGGCCATGAGCAGGAGTGTCGGCCCTCCGAGGCCTCTTCGGCTCATCCTGGGCAACCATCTTGCCCTTACGCTTGCGAATCAGAGCCACTTCAGGCTCCTCCTCGTCCTCCTCTGCTACCTCCGGAGGGGCTTGAGGCTCTCCTGCACCCTCAACGGCTTCCTCCGAGAAGTCCCACCCTTTCCCTTGGCCTTCTTCCGGAAGCACCTCCTCGTCATCCACTAAGTCAATGGTTTCGGGGGAGCGCCGGAAGGAACCTTCAAGGAAGGGGCCAGGGGAGAGAGGGTGAAAGCCGGAGGAGCCACGGGAGTATGAACCCCGGCAAGCTGTTCCAGGATGGCATCCATGGAGGTACCTGTTCCAAAAAATAAGCAAGTGTTAGAAGTTCGTGAGGAACCGCTCATAAAAGATACAGCAAATAAGCTACTCCTACCCGAACTTCCTAATTCGGCCCTAGCAAAGTCCTGTACTTTAATGCTGGCAGCGTCATCTCCGAGATAACTGTCCGAGGGCCGAAACCAGCTGGACGCTATGTAAGCTGATGGACCTAAGGGAATAGGTTCCGGAGGGCCGGAGCCCATCCGGGACCGACCTAGGTAATCTCCTAAGTTCGTAAAATAAAATTCCTTCAAACGTTCCCCCCATCGGGTCAACGACATCTTGAATCTACAAAGACGCTCGTCGAACCCTACGGGCCTATGACTGGTATATTCATCAACGGAAGGAACATAACGAATTATCAAGGGAGACTTACCGCCGGCACCGGAAGTGCTAGCACCGGGAGCACCCGAGTTTGGTTCGGGGGCTGAAGGCTGAGGCCGGGAAGTCTGCTTCTCGGAAGAATCTTCAAGACGAAGGGGCCTCCCGACGGGATGATCCCCAATCTCTTCTTGAAGTATCTTGTCAAAAAATTTAGCTTCGGACTTCCCGCCAATGGCTTGGCTCCTTCGCACCACCGGACTCCCCACGGGAAGCCCTCTCCCAGAGGCAGCCTGGGCCTTAGAGTACGCCTTCTCCTGGGCCTTCCGGTAAAGATAATCTTGGTACTTCTTCTCTGTCGTAGCAATGAGCTCATCCCGGAAGGCCTTCTCCGCAACCGGCGCCCTCACATTGGGGCAGATGACCCGTGAGAGGTTGGAGTCATCCACGGATTGGTGAGAAAGGATAAGTTTGGCCTTCCTACAATTCTCCGTGGTGACTAGGCCCCCGACATCAAGATCGGCGTGGTCGTAGGAGGCGAAGGCTTGGGCCCTTCGAAGGAAAGCCTGAGTGGGAAGCGTCCGCTGGTAAGGTGGGATCCGCACCCACTCCGTGAGAAGCTCCGGGTGGTCCACGGCCCTGAACCCGGAAGAAAAGAAAAAGCGGTGGCGGTACTCCTTAACATGAGTCTGCCTATTATACGGAACCACCCCGTCGTTAGCAGGGTGGATCCGGAACCCATAAAAACCATCCTTAAGTTTGTCCCCTTTCTTGGGGACGGATACAAGTTCATAAAAATACAAAATTTCCGCCGGGCTGGGAGACCCCCAGCCACGGGCGGTGTAAAAAATAAATAAGCCTGAGAGCAGGCGGTAAGCTTGAGGAATAAGTTGGTATGGCGCAAGGCCGACAAATACAAGAAAATTAACAAAGTAATCTTGGAGCGGGAGCATGGCACCGGTCATCAAATGGGTCTGACTCCAAGCCCCGAAGCCGTCATAGTTATGATTAGGCGTCTCCGAGTCGCGAGGAGGCCGGTGAAATGTCCCTGAGGTGGAGGGTTTGATCCCGGCCACATTAATAATGTTCTCCAGCTGGTGAGGACAAGTCAGGGTTGATCGAAGCTCGGCCGCTTCCCAACCGGTTGCACGGGACTTATACCCCTCCTGGGCAACGGGTCCCAGAGAAACCTCCTCCAGCGTGGCCATACCTTTCCCTTTCTTCTTCGAAGATTTTGAGCCAGAAGCAGACATTTTGTGTTCTGAGAAAAACAAAAAGGGAAAAAGAAAAGTCCAGCAGTTAGGTCCCATACCAAACCCTAAATCAAGAAAAAGGGAGTGGGGGTCCCCTAACCGCTGGAAAGAGGCCCCCTCCGGACACGTGTCACATGGGAAACTCTGGAGAGAATCCCTGAACAAGTGTCGGGTGCAGTGAAATCGCAGAAAGTGGTTTTGCAAAAAGAAAAAAAAAGAAAAAAAAGAGAAAAGCCATCCTATGCCCTAAGCAACTGTTAAACGAAGAACACATGGCCCTCTTCAAACAGAACTGTATAAATACAACAGGGGCATGATAATGGCGATTCTACAACTAACGCAGTAAACATAAAGCAGAACTCGAAGAACTTAAACACTCACACACCCAGAAGCCTCTAAGTACGAACCCAGAAAACGAACGAAGTAAATATAAGCATGTTATTATCTAAGGATGCAAGAAACTTACAGTCGATCGTTGAACTGGAGGTACTGAATGTGGTTGAGTGAAAGTTGAGAAGAACTGGGAAAGTCAAACACTGGAAAACTGAATGAAATGTCTGGGTATTAAGACAGTTCGTGCTACTTTGAGGAATTTTCTCTCTAGGAAATTCGAGCAGAAATGGCAAAGAATGGAAAATAACCGAAATGAAGGAAAGGTGGTGGCTTTTATAGGCAAAAACGCACGAGGAACAGGCGTCATCACCTACCAATCGCACGGTGAGGGAGACGCACGATTCGAATTCCCAAAAATCAACGGATCAGATCAATCTACCATTAAGGCGGTGGAAACGTTTGAGTATCCGTCTGACACCATTAATGCGCCGCATCAATCATGGGGCGTGAAACGAATCAACCTCTGCAAAAGCGAATCGCTGCATTTAATGCCATTATCAGACGCACCTCCACGCGCCCCCAGGTTCGTATCAGAAGACCGAGGAGGCGGCTGGAGACATTCCTGCAAAAAGCAAATCGCTGCATTAAATGACATCATTTAATTTGCCCCCACGCGCTCGAGGCTCGAGCTAGGGAAACGAGGAGTCAACCGGAGACACTTGAACAAGCCTTGGTTTATTTTTACTAAGTAAAAAAGGCTTGGGGGGTAAATGTTGCTCCAGAATTCGCCCAAAATACGTGGACCAGTCGAGAGGGGACACGTGGATCAGATAACTTGGAAAGATTTGCTAAGTCTTTGTGCGCCACCAGGAAGCACTGTTAGCATGGGTCCCGGAGGAGGCACCCGGAGTACAAGGTACTCCTGGAAGCTAGTATAGCGTGAAGACTCTCCAGGATATGTCAGGTCTCTCCCGAGCAATCAAGTCGCATTTAATGCTGCATGGGAGGAAGCGTGTTGGGACTGTAACACGCAATAAAGTCTGACGGCACAACCCCCAAACAGCAGCGCTACAGTAATGATCATTTAAGTCTAGCGACGGCTACTCTACGAAGAGTCACGTCAATCACAAGGCAAAAAGGACATTCTTCTTAAAAGCCCTACAGCACCTAGGGATTTGACCATGCATCACCCATGGTATATTCATCGGAAATGCCCAACTTTATGGATACTTACAGACACATGTGTAAGAACAATTCTAGGGATTACCCCACCAAAACACTATAAATACCCCCTCAAAGCTCATTTAATGGGGTCGAGAATCTTGGTTTGCAAAAGAGCAAGAAGAGAAAATACTCACCAAGAACATTCTCTGTATTTAAGAGAAAAACATTCTCTCAAGTGTAGAATCTGTATTAAATACATCCATTAATAACAGAGGCTCGTGGACTAAGGCTCATTAACGCCCCAACCACGTAAAAAATCTTCATCTCACTTTCTTACAGCTCTTTATTATAATCATATTTTAATAGTTGCCGAAAACCTCGGTCAACAATTACTAAGATGGAAATAATTCATTTTATTTTCATATTCATCTAAGTATAATTTATAAATATTAAATTAAAATTTATATTTAGAATTTTTCATTCTAAATTAGAAATTTTAATAAATATATATTTAAATAAATTGATTAAAATAAATATTAGAAGAAAATACACTTTAAATAATGAACTTTTAGTTATAAGGATATTCGATCTCCATTGTTGGTCTTACAATAGTTAAATGTTTTCAATATAACCTCGAGATGCTAGACTTCGTCCCCCTTATGGATGGTTATTCGTTGAACGCATTTAACACCCTAAGATCTCATTTGATAAGTGTTTTGTAAGTTTTCGTCTCTATTAGACTCTCCCCTACGGTGACTACTTAGAGATAAACTTATAAAACATGAAACAATAGTGGAAGCTCATAAAATGAGAATAACCTTGACTCTCGCCTACCTGGACAACGTTGGATTCTTATTTTGATCGAATTAAAGGTTGCTACAATGGTTTGCATTTTAGATGGGCTGACAACTCTATTCAATGAATGATACTTTGACTCTCGCCTACCGGGATACTGTATCAGTTTGTTGGAAACCTTGGAAATTATTTAGGATTGTATGTTTCAGTATATTATCTTGTCATTCCTACTTGCTATAGTTTAATAATTTCTGAATTGTGTATGAATTTATATTGAACCATGTTAGTTTCTGTTATTAAATTGTAGTTTAATTTCGAATCTTCATTGTTGGTCTAACTTGGTATGTTTTTCTAATGAGATAAATCCCTAATGGATTTTCACCATTAGACATACATAATAGTGTTAGATCTCGAAAGATAAATATTGTATATGCAACATCTAGTTGTTCATCAATTGATGACACCTTAGACTAGTATTTTACAATATGAAACAAGAACATTGTATAAATAAGATTACTTTGACTCTCGTTAATCGAATCATTGTTGGATTCTTATTTAAAACAACGAAATTATCCTAATTCCTCTTAGCTTATTCATTTTGAATTAGCTTAATAACATATCATTGGATGAATGGTCTATAAATCATTTAATGTCATTCTCTTTTCTCTTAAGAAATTTAATGACACATATGATTATATTCCCGAAATTCTATCCCAAAATGATATAAATCCTCAATCTTAGAAATCTCCTACTTGTATGGGCAAATCAAACTTAGAGTTAAATTAGTAGTAGTGGTCCAAGAAAGAATTACTCATTATATTTGGTATAAATTTAAGTCTTTGACTTTAAATTTTAGATTCCAAATAATTTTTTAATATAATACAGTTTCACTTTCACAAGTGTTTAATAACCATTTTCTATCAATGGATTCAAACTATATGGAATATGAGTTTAGTATTCTATGACAAGGATCCACTTGCACTATTCTAAAAACTCTTTAATGTAACTAAACCTAACTCATCAAAAGACTATAACAACATTTTCTTTAATCTATGGCATTTGTATCTTGTTCATAGTGTTTTTGACAAGATCATTCTTTTCAAAGAGTTAATATGCCTATATCCACTGAAAGTAAGTTCATCTCATTCACAAATGGATGTACATTCAGGGGTGGATATGAGTTTTTCGTTGTATTCTTAAAACGATCACTCTAGATTTACCTTATGCAAAGAAATTTGAAATATTTGAAAAATTTCATGAATTTCTAGCAATGGTGAAAACCATTAATGTAAGTGGTTAAAGATCTTGCAAACTGAATTAATTTTTGAATTATATCCAAACTTACCTCCCCAGAAATTTCGTTTTGCATATTGATGATTAGTTACTAGTCGTTGCCTAAATCCTTCTATGGTAATACAATTTCAGAATGATGTAATGGTTGTATACTTAAAGTAAATCATCACTAGACTCATGGATGACCTAATCGAAATCTTAAGAAAAGGTAGAACTGTTAACCAGGGTTTGCATGTTTGTTAGCTATTCTAAGTGATTAATGGTGGACCATCCCATAGTCCTTAGATAAGAAAGTTTTTGTTTAAACAAATACAACTTTTCTAAGAAAAATGACTAAGTCTGAAAATAAAGTAGAAAATAAAGGAGATATTTTTCTTGATTCCAAAAGTGTTCTATCATCTTATTTGACATATGATGATCCCACTGCCTCTGTTGTCTTGTCACAACCGAAGAGGTCAATACCATTTAGTTTTCTTAGACATAATTCACGGTGCCTTGTCGTAGTGGGAGAGTTTCAAGGAACTTCACTTCTTATGACTTGGAAGACACTAGTGATTAAAATCCATTATGAGTTTAAACAAGTAATGGATTGTCAAGATAAGAAACTAAGAAAAAAAGCCAATAGAACTATGGTTTGATCCATTCACATGGAATAACCTAAAGTTTTCTATTACAAGGACATAAAAGGAAATTTTCGTTAATAAGTCTATTCAATGGACTTAACAAGACTTCCTGTACCTAGTATTATAGGTTTGAGTTTATCTAAACCTATGGCTTGTGGTATACCTGTTAATTACTTACTTTAATGCAAGCAACTTACTTTAGTAAGATGCTGAAGCATTTTCTTTCTAATGCCAATCTATAGAAGCTTCTCGACTTCTAGGCATAGATTTTATTTATCTAAGGAAAAGTCTCAACTATTCCTGAAAAGATAAATCCATGAAAGAATTTCTTATATCAACAGTGAGAGGTCTCAGATATGCTTTAGTATGACTTAGGCCAGACACCTGCTATTGAGTGGGAGTAATGAGTAGGTATCAGATTAATCCAGGAGAGGAACATTGGAACACAATCAAGTAAATCTTATGATTAAGAAAAGGAACTATATGTTAGTCTATAAGGGTGTGTTTAAAACTCTTAGACTACACCACATCAAATTTTGAGACTTGCCTTTGTGGTAGAAAGTCTGCTGATAAGATGGTGATTACTCTGGGGGTGGAGTAGTGATTTTGGAGAAGTGTAAAAACCTATCTGAAATCTCTTAGTCTACCAGAGAGAGACTAAATGTTAAAGTTGCAGGAAAGGTACTTATTCAGTCTAAGGAAAGTTTTATACAATTGTGGCACCGTTCCAGCCTGTCTTAACTACTAGTGTTAATTTCCTGATTAACCAAAAAGTAGTGGCCAAAAGTATAGAATCTAGTATCCCAAAAGAGTAGACATATAAAGAGGAATTTCACATTATCAAGGATTTTGTGATTAAGGAAGAGTAATGGTGGAGGAAAGGTTGTGGTTAATTCAACCTGTCAGATCCTATTACGAGGGGTTTACTACTACTACACTTGATTTATATATCAAGGTGTTGAGATTATTTGAAATGCACATTTTGTTCTATATTAGTGCAAGTGTGAGTTTGTTGGGTTTTATACCCTAAATAAAACTCATTTCAATATAATCAGATTAACTTATTAATAAAGATCAGAAATAACATATAATGTTGCATGGTTCACATGATTTATTTCATGATTATTTACATAATGTATGAATTCTATTTAAGTCCAGAACATGTAAAGACTGCTTAGTTTAATTTGGAAATTAGCAGTTAATTATGATTAATTATGAAAATTATTTATAGCTATTTAAATAATTTATTATGCTGTTATTTATGGGATTCAGAAATGCATTTTTATGTCGTGTAGTAGTTTGCATAATTTTGCATTCCGGTGCCCGGTATTTTGGAACTCGGTGTTTGGCTCAGTAGAAATCACAACTTAGTATGTTAGTAGTTTGGGACGGGTTATTAGACATTGGGAATGTCGGGAATGGCCGGGAATTTAGAATTTCCCAAAAATACCCCTTTAGTGATTATTATGTGGTTTTAGTGTGGAGGGGCAAATTGGTCTTTTTGCCCCAATGATGTTTTGTCTTTTAGTGAGTTTATTAAATGGAAAAATAAATGTTTAATTAGTTAATTTTTGGCTGAATTGATATATGGGTAAAAGCCTTTTTATTTCATTTTATCAAAAAATCACAAAGTTAGAAAATGCAAAACTCTCTCTCTCTTTTCCCTCTCTCTTTTCGGCTGGTTGCATGGGACTCTAGGGCTGGGATTTTCATCAATTTTCAAGCTAGATTCAACATAAATTTGTGAACTCTTGATTGTGGTATGTGTTTTTTAATTTTCTTCCTTTATTTTCTTGGAAAAATATGATGAAAATAGTTGATGCATGCATGATTGTTGGATACTGTTGTTGCTGTGAATTGGTTGTTATTTTCTGAGATTTGGGCTTGTTAGATTAAGGTTAATTGAGTTGTTTTTGAAGCATGAATCTTAGGTTGAGCAAAGCTATGTTTTTCTATGCAAAATACATGATTTTTGAAAGAAAATTGTATAATCGGTTGCTGTAATGTTGTTGATGTTTTTAGCTGTTTTCAGAGGTTATAATATGCTTGTTTAAGAGGATTTGAGTTAGTTTGAATGCATGTTAGGTGGTTTTACTTAAGTTTGAGTTTAGAACTCAAAGCTTGAGCTTTAATGGCACTTTTTGCTATGGTGCAATCTGGGTGGTTTTGGTGCCTTAGAAATGTTCTTTGGGTCATATGGAATAGGTCTGGAAGGTTTGAATTGATTTGGAGTCGATTTGTGCAAGTTATGAATTTTTGAGTTTGCTGCCTGCAAGGAACCGAAATTCCGGTTGTGCATCCGGAATTCCGGATGGGGGTTCTGAATTTTCCAGAACCAGAATTCCGGTTGGGCAACCGGTCTGCCGGTTGGGGAAAATTCTGAAACCCTAGTTTTCCTCGATTTTATATTTTAGGGGGTATTGCCATGTTTTTTATCGATAGGGAAACTTTTAGTTCCTAGTTTAAGTCCCCGGGAAGTGATTTAGCGTGTCACTTATAGTGTTGTGATTTTTATGGTTTAGGAGCCGGTAATCCGCCGTGTAGTTAAAGTTCCAGTCAGGTTGACCGGCACACCTGAATTCGGAATCCAGGTAAGATTAGGATAACAGTATGCATATGTAGATTACATGTTTAGCGTGCATGTAGGAAGCCTGTTAGATTACATTAGTTATGTATGTTGGCTTCGAACCATCCAACCCTGTCACGTCGGTACAGGCTGGAGTATGACCAGCAGTCGGAGTATGACCGGTTCGACCGATCAGGCTGACACTTGGTTGGTGGTTCCGTAGTATTGACGTATCCCGTCGGTACAGGCTGGAGTATGACCAATGTGAGTATGACCGGTTCGACCGATCGAGTTGATATAGTAACTCGTCGGTACGAGTGGAGTATGACCGACGGCGGAGTATGACCGGTTCGACCGATCAGGCTGTTACGTGTCAATAGTACCGTCCCTGTGAACGTTTTGAACTCAGTACCGTGTTGGACACGACAGTAGTGGCTCAGTACCGTGTTGGACACGGCAGTAGAGGGACTCAGTATCGTGTTGGACACGACAGTTAGGGTTATGATTAGGGGTATGGGCGTCTGATCATGACCGAGTTTATGTATGAATATTATTATGCTTTTCTTACTGAGTCTGTCGACTCACAGTTCTACGTTTATGTGTAGGTAAAGGCAAGGCTAAAGCTGATGGACCGTGAGCGAGCTTATGAATGTTGTACATGTCGGGGCGGTTAGGCCTGGAAAGTACGATCATCGGGACAGCGAGGCTGATTTTGTAACTAGTCGCTAGGCGATATTTATTTTGTATAAACAGTTAAATTTTGTAAATGATTTTGTAATCGAGATCCCGAGTCTTTTTGTAATTATATTTTTACAAGTTTAATTAAAAAGCAAAAATTTTAATTAATCATGTTTTCCATAAACCTCGTTGATTAGCAACGAAATTTGCACGCACATGTTTAAAAATCACGTAATACGCCTATGTTAGTTAGGGTGTTACAATTTGGTATCGAGCCGCTGTTGTCTTAGAAGATCGTCACGACATGTACAATCATCATCAGCAGTTAGCTCGTTTCACGGTTCAGTAAGCCTTTATTGCTTTAGTAGTTTATTTTATTCAGTTATGAAAAAGAAAAGCCTGTTAGGAAGCATGTTAGTAGCCTGATAGTAGAATAGGCGCATGTTTAGTTTTTAATTTCCAAATTAAGCGACATTAGTAAGCTCTCCTTGAATACGACCTGATATGCCAACTCTTGGTTTCGCAGGCGGTTCTAACTAGATGGATGCCAGGCGGACAACCAGGAGTCAGGGCAACTCAGTGGGGTCGAACCAAGGACAAGGAGCTCAGTTTCCCCCACCTGTTAGGGGCCGAGGTAAAGGTCCCCGAGGCAGGGCTCGTGGTCGGGGTGATGAGAACCCGCCACAGGCTGCCCAGGCTCCCCCAGCCGATCAGGGAGCCCAGAATTGGGAGGTTCGGTTTGCTGAGATGCAAGCCTGGATTGAAGAGCAAGACCTCGAGATTCAGAGGTTGAGACAGCAGGGTGCTCCTGCAGTTCCAGTGCCCGTAGTTCTAGTGGCACCTGCCCCTGCTGCTCAGGCCGAGATAGTGGTGGCGGCCAATAGATTGGAACCTCTGTATGAACGGTTCCGGAAGCAAGCACCTTCGGTTTTTCTGGGAGGTCCAGACGTAATGAAAGCCGAGCAGTGGCTGACGGTGATTACCAAGATCCTGAACTTCATGGGTGTCACCGGTAATGACAGAGTGGTGTGTGCCACTTTCCAGTTCCAGGAGGACGCTCTGGTTTGGTGGGACATGGTGTCTCAGATTCACGATGTCACCACCATGACCTGGGAAAGGTTCCAGGAACTCTTCAACGCGAAGTATTACAATGAGGCGGTCAGAAGCGCCAAGAGGAAAGAGTTCGCTCACCTGACCCAGCGTGAGAATATGAGCGTCACCGAGTATACGACTCAGTTTGATCGGTTGGCGAGGTTAGCCTCGGGAATTGTGCCGACCGACTTCAGCATGAAAGAGAAGTATCTGGACAGGTTGAATGCCAAGATCAAGCATGATTTGATGATCACCACGGACGACAATACCACCTATGCTCAGATGGTGGAGAAGGCACTGCGAGCTGAGGGCGCAGTTGGGTGTATGTCAGAGTCAGCTAGTACTCCGGCGAGTGGCGGGGCTCCTACCCCTCCTTCATCAGGCTTTAGCAGGGGGAGTAGCAGTTTTGCCATTGACCAGAGGAAGAGAGCACCCACTGCTTCCGGTGGCTCGAGTCAGAACAAGAGGTTCCGGGGGAACCAGAACAGAGGGAGTCGTCCTGGTGGTACGGAGACCCGATTCTCCTATCCCGAGTGCCCTAGCTGCAAAAGGCACCATCGGGGAGAGTGCAAAGGTCAGGGATGCTTTCAATATGGCATGCCCGGACACTTCAAGAGGGACTGTCCCCAGCTCCGATCAGAGGCCCCGAGAGCTCCGGCGATACCCACTCCAGCCAGGGTGTTCGCCATCACTCATGTTGATGCAGATGCCAGCCCATCAGTTGTCACAGGTCAGCTTTCTATTAATAACTCGCTATATTCAGTGCTGTTTGATTCTGGGGCTACACATTCTTATGTGGCGGCCAGAGTCTTTAGTAAATTGGATAGACCGTACGATAGTTATGAATCGGGGTTTGGAACCCTATTACCTGGCGGAGAGTTGGTTATCTCCAACAGGTGGATTAGGTCTATGCCGATCAGGATAGATGGTAGGGAGTTAAGTGCTGATTTGATAGAGATGAGTTTAGTAGAGTTTGATATTATTTTAGGAATGGATTTCCTATCTAAATATTCGACGAGCATTGATTGTAAAAGGAAGATGGTGATCTTCCAACCGGAAAGTGAAGAACCATTTGTGTTTGTTGGTTCAGTTCAGGGATCCCGGATCCCGGTGATTTCGGCCATGTCAGCTAGAGATTTATTGCATGGCGGTTGTTTAGGGTTTTTGGCCGTGGTGGTGGACACCACTCGGCCAGATACCATTCGGCCAGAGGACATCAAGGTGGTTCGGGAATTTTTCGATGTTTTTCCCGAAGAACTTCTAGGGTTACCACCTCAGCGGGAGATTGACTTCGTGATAGATTTGGCACCAGGAGTGGAACCGGTTTCCAAAGCCCCGTATAGAATGGCTCCAGCTGAACTTAAGGAATTAAAGATTCAGCTCCAAGGGTTGCTTGACATAGGGTTTATTCGGCCCAGTGTGTCACCCTGGGGAGCCCCGGTTTTATTCGTCAAGAAGAAGGATGGATCTATGAGGATGTGCATCGACTACAGGGAATTGAACAAGGTGACGGTGAAGAATAAATATCCATTACCTAGGATCAATGATTTGTTCGATCAGCTTCAGGGGAAGACGGTCTTTTCTAAGATTGATCTCCGTTCGGGTTATCATCAGTTGAGAATCCGAGAGGAGGACATTCCGAAGACGGCTTTCCGCACTAGGTATGGACATTACGAATTTCTGGTTATGTCATTCGGACTAACCAATGCTCCTGCAGCATTCATGGACTTGATGAATAGAGTTTTCAAGGATTTCCTCGATATCTGTGTGATTGTGTTTATCGACGACATCCTCGTGTACTCTCAATCAGAAGAGGAGCATGAGTTACATCTTCAGATGGTACTGCAATTGCTTCGAGAACATAAGCTTTATGCCAAGTTCAAGAAATGTGAGTTCTGGCAATCTCAGGTGTCCTTCCTAGGGCACATTGTGAGCAAAGATGGGATCAAGGTGGATCCCGGGAAGATCGAATCCGTCAGGGATTGGCCGAGACCGAAGACAGTGACAGAGATCAGAAGCTTCTTGGGTTTAGCTGGGTACTACCGTAGGTTTGTGGAAGGGTTTTCAAAAATTTCAATGCCCCTAACCGAGCTTACAAAGAAGAATCAGCGATTTATTTGGTCAGATAAGTGCGAAGCTAGTTTTCAGGAGCTAAAACAAAGGTTAATTACCGCTCCAGTGCTAGCTTTGCCTTCAGACAAGGAGAAGTTCGTAGTTTATTGTGACGCATCCAAACAGGGTTTGGGGTGTGTGTTGATGCAAGCCGATCGGGTTATCGCTTATGCCTCTCGACAGTTGAAGGATTATGAACAGCGGTATCCGACTCATGACCTAGAGTTGGCCGCGGTGGTTTTCGCATTGAAGATTTGGCGGCATTACCTTTACGGGGAAAAGTGTGAAATCTATACCGACCATAAAAGTCTCAAGTATTTCTTTACTCAGAAGGATTTGAATATGAGACAAAGGCGTTGGTTGGAATTAGTGAAAGATTACGATTGTGAGATCCTCTATCACCCCGGAAAAGCCAATGTAGTGGCCGATGCCCTGAGCAGAAAGGGTCCCGGGCAAATAGCTAGTATGGTTCAGATCTCACCTCAGCTAGCAGAGGATATGGTTAGATCCAGCATTGAGTTTGTGGTAGGTCAGCTTCACAACTTAATGCTGCAATCTGACCTGTTGGAAAGAATAAAAGTCGCTCAGATGACGGATCCAGATTTAGTAAAGATCAGAGATGAGGTATTGGCTGGTAAAGCCAAGGACTTTTCAGTGTCAGACAGTGGGATGCTTTTGTATAAAGCCAGGGTTTGTGTTCCTAATAGTGTGGAACTTAGGAATGAGATCTTTGAGGAGGCTCATTCTACCCCGTATTCTCTGCATCCCGGCACAACTAAGATGTACCAAGATTTGAAACCGTACTTCTGGTGGAGCGGTATGAAGAAGAATTTAGTAGAATTCGTATCGAGATGCCTCACTTGTCAGCAGATTAAGGCTGAACATCAGAGACCAACAGGGTTGTTGCAGCCTCTAACCCTACCAGAATGGAAATGGGAAGATATCACGATGGATTTTGTGGTCGGGTTACCTAGGACCACGGGTTTATTTGATTCCATCTGGGTAGTGGTGGATCGATTTACGAAGTCTGCTCATTTTCTTCCGGTTAGAACAACATTTACAGTGGATCAGTTGGCAGAGTTGTATGTCAGAGAGATAGTAAGACTTCACGGGGTACCGAAGTCTATAGTTTCGGACAGGGATCCGAAGTTCACCTCCAAATTTTGGCAAAGTTTGCAACGAGCAATGGGTACGAAGCTGAAATTCAGTACAGCATTCCATCCTAAGACAGATGGTCAGTCCGAAAGGACAATTCAGATATTGGAGGACATTTTGAGAGCCTGTGTTATGGACTTTGAAGGCTCATGGAATAAGTATCTGCCGTTGATTGAATTTTCTTACAACAACATTTACCAAAGTACGATAGGGATGGCTCCCTATGAATTGTTATACGATAGGAAATGTAGATCTCCCATCCACTGGGATGAGAGAGGGGAGAGAAAATACTTAGGTCCAGAGTCAGTGCAACGGACCAATGAGGCAATAGAGAAGATAAAAGCTAGAATGCTTGCCTCACAGAGCAGACAGAAGAGTTACGCAGATCCGAAACGCAGAGATGTTGAGTTCCAAGTAGGGGACCATGTGTTTTTACGGGTATCTCCGATGAAGGGGATCAAACGTTTCGGGAAAAGAGGCAAGTTATGCCCTAGATTTACAGGACCTTTCGAGATTCTCGAGAAGATAGGTCAAGTGGCATATCGGTTAGCATTGCCTCCAGCCTTATCAGCAGTTCATAACGTATTCCATGTCTCGATGTTGAGAAAATACGTTTCAGATCCCTCTCATATACTCAGTTATGAGAGCCTTGAACTGCAGCAAGACATGACTTATGAAGAACAGCCAGTGCAGATCCTGGATAGAAAGGATAAACTCCTTCGGAATAAGACCATAGCATTGGTCAAGGTTCTTTGGAGAAACAGCAAGGCGGAGGAAGCCACCTGGGAGCTTGAGTCAGATATGAGAGCTCAATATCCATAGTTATTCAGGTTAGATTTCGGGGACGAAATCCTTTTAAGGGGGGGATAGTTGTAAAGACCGCTTAGTTTAATTTAGAAATTAGCAGTTAATTATGATTAATTATGAAAATTATTTATAGCTATTTAAATAATTTATTATGCTGTTATTTATGGAATTCAGAAATGTATTTTTATGTCGTGTAGTAGTTTGCATAATTTTGCATTTCGGTGCCCGGTATTTTGGAACTCGGTGTTTGGCTCAGTAGAAATCACAACTTAGTATGTTAGTAGTTTGGGAAGGGTTATTAGACATTGGGAATGTCGGGAATGGCCGGGAATTTAGAATTTCCCAAAAATACCCCTTTAGTGACTATTATGTGGTTTTAGTGTGGAGGGGCAAATTGGTCTTTTTTCCCCAATGATGTTTTGTCTTTTAGTGAGTTTATTAAATGGAAAATAAATGTTTAATTAGTTAATTTTTGGCTGAATTGATATATGGGTAAAAGCCTTTTTATTTCATTTTATCAAAAAATCACAAAGTTAGAAAATTCAAAACTCTCTCTCTCTTTTCCCTCTCTCTTTTCGGCTGGTTGCATGGGACTCTAGGGCTGGGATTTTCTTCAATTTTCAAGCTAGATTCAACATAAATTTGTGAACTCTTGATTGTGGTATGTGTTTCTTAATTTTCTTCCTTTATTTTCTTGGAAAAATATGATGAAAATAGTGTTGGGTTTTATGCCCTAAATAAAACTCTTTACAATCTGATTAGTTATCAATATAAGAAATTTGAAGTGATTGATGTTTGCATGAATTTTACATGCTAATGGTTTAATATGTTTAATATGTTTATTACATTCATACACACAAAATCAGTTAAATCCAGATCATATGTTTATTCACAATTACAGTATCGTCAACACAGTGGAGTGTGATTGTGATGATATGAATCAAAAGTTTTGGTCCCTGTTTCATCAGTGTTATTGGATTTACACTGATGTGATAATCAGCGATGATGTGTACTTACACTTGGAGAAAGTGTTATGTTCTTTTCAGGACATTAGTAAAGTATACTAGTTTCGAATGTATGGAGTATACATTGGACTGGACCGATATTGCAACTAAGTTAAGATATTACAAACTTACCGTTACACATATCTTTCCAAGTCAATATCAGTAGTTGATCTTAAGATTAAAAGAATCTAAATCCTGATATGATTGGGCTCAACTCAGGAGTGCTATTCATGTTCTTTGATTTATTAGTTAAGCCTACTTTTGGGTCAGGGTGATACGTATATTTTGGGAACATGATAGTATGATTGAGTGCGAATGCTGAACATAAATATGGAATCTATAGCTTCTACTGGTGTATAGAAGTCAAGTGATGATTCCCTTCGAGCTTAGCAAATAGAAGTAAATGGATGAGCTCTTGTTTAACTGACTAATTATTAGATCACTAAACACCATTTACAGGTAGCTAAGTGTTTTAAGGGGCAAAATACATTGAGGGGTGAGAACGGTAAAGAAATCCCATCTCGATGTAGATCATCTATATAGAGGATCTTTAAATCACAATAAGATTATAACAATGGTTAAATGAGATAGTATATTGATATCGTGGAACATACAATATGCTCTATATAAGTCTGAGAGTGCAATTCTAAGTTCTAAGAGTGGATTCAACGAAGAATTAATAAGTAGGAATTTACTTGGTAAATTTGGTTCACTTATTGGAAGCTCAGCATATAGATCCATGGTCCCCATTCTAGTTGAGAACATTCTGCTTGTAAGACTCATTAATTGATTCGTGATTGATCAATTATAATTCTAAAGTTAGACTCTGTCTAATTTTATGAATTTTCACTATTCAGGGGTGAAATTGTAAAGAATAGAGTTTCTAGGTTTATTTATTTATTAATGGACTTTTTATGTCTAATTAATAATTAAATTAAATGACAATATTATTTAATAATCTATTTTAGTTATTAAATAATTAGTTTTGGCATTTAAAAGGTTAGAATTGGAAAATTGGCGTTTTTGAGAAAATAGATATAAAATTTGATAAAATTGCAAAATCAAGTGAGGCCCAATCAACACCATGGCCGGCCACTTAGATTAGCTTTTTCAAATTAATATTTTCATTATTTTAATGCCAAATAATTCTAAACCTAAACCTAGTAGTTGCCTATAAATAGAAAGTGATGGCTCAGTCAAATATACATCTTTGAATAAGCCTTTCTGACAGAGACTTCTCTCTTCAAAAAAACTGAGCCTTCCCCACTTTCTACACCTTGGCTGAAACCCTCTCTCTTTTGTTCTTCATCTTTTTCATGACCCTAGTGAAAGAGTAAGTGCCCACACACATCAAGCAGTAACTCAATCATAGATTGGAAGACTGTGAAGGATCAAACTTGAAGAAGAAGGACATTCGGGCTCAGATCTTGATTATACTCTGCTACAGAAAGGAATCAAGGGTTAGAAATCTGAGTGGAAGGAGACATTAATTCCGCTGCATCAATATAAGGTTTTCTTAACTTTATATGTGTTTAATTTATCGTTTTAGAAAGTTCTTATTTAGGATGTTAATAAACATACTTGTGAGTAGATCTAAGATCCTGGTAAAATAATTTCCAACAACTGGCCTCAGAGCCATGGTAATTGATTTACTTACAAGAAATTTGGACTTTAAAACGATTGTTTGTATGTTCTTTGGATGGTATCATGTTGTATTGAGTGTTATTTGATGATTGATTGATGTTTGTAATTTTTCGTGAAAAATAATTCCGATTCTGTCTCTGGAATTATTTTTATTGGATAGCATGGAAAAAATTAAGCAAGTTAGCCTTTTACAGAACTTAATTTAGATTTTATTTGAATTAGTTATGATTTTTTGAAGATATGAAAAAATCGGGGCTGTGCTGATATTTTCCTGCGATCGCAAATCTGTCCGTACAGTTTCGATTTTTTTTTGTTTTTCTTCAATTTTTCATGCTTTTTCATGGAATTAACTTCTGATTTATGGTATAGTTTTGTATTTATACTATCACTATTCCTAATTCAATTCTAATTATCATTTTGAATTAATTTAATTTTTTTTAAATTTAATTCAAGATATTAGTGTAATTTGAATTTGAATAGAAATAGTATCTATCTTCTTGCTTAAATATCTATCTTATTTTTAAATTTGATTATATCTTTTTTTTAAATTTAAGGTCAGATTTTATAAGATATTTATAAAATCTTTTAAGATATTTTTAAGATATCTTATCTTGTAAGATATTTTTAATTATATCTTATCTTTTAAGATATTTTTTTTTAAATCAAATCTTTTTTAGATATTTTGACCTTATTTAAATTTAAAATAAGATATTTATAATCATGTAATTTTAAATAGATATAAGATATTTTGCTAACTTTTAAATTTTGTTATTTTATTTATTTAAATTAAATTTTAAAATCTGAAAAGATATTTCATTTATCTTTTCTAATTTTTATTTAATTTTTATTTTTTAAAATAACATTTAATTTTTAAAAGTAGTTAGCAATTTTTTGAAATGATATTTAGGTTGGTTGAAACCTGATTTTTCAAAAAGTAGGTTTAATTTTAAATTTCGAAATTTATTTTTTTTTTATTTTCCGAAATTAAAATATTTTTTAAAATTTTATTTTTTATTTTTTCGAAAATTAAATTTTTTTTTTAATTATTTATTTTTCGAAATTATTTATTTAAAATTAAATATATCCTACTTCCAACTATCCAGCTAACCTTGTTGCAGGAGTATATGGTTTTAGCTTGTATGTAAGTTTTTTAAAAACCTATTATTACTTGATTGCAAATAGCCATGGTTACTTTTTGTCAGATCTAATGATCTGAGGCTCCCTTGGTCAAGTTAATAATTTGTAACAGGTAAATTTTACAATCTTCTTTCATTTGTGTATGACCTAGGAACATGATAGGATCCATCCAAGTGTGTGCCTGTGTGAGCCTATATGTTTATTTTATTATATAGATGCATATAGGTTGTTGCTAAATAAAATGTCACACCATGATAGATTTTATTTAGGTCCATTTAGTTAATGGACCTATTCAATTAATAATAGTCATTCATTTTAAGGTTAAATTCCTCTCTTTTGGGCCTTGTGTGAGAGTTGGGAGCCATAGAAGTGGGTACGACATACTGAACCCAGCACCCCCTCACATGAACTACCCCAATTGTGAAGGCCCATTTGCCTGATTTGAATAACTGTACTAGGTTAATTATATTAGTTTGACCTAATAAAATTGAATTAGCAACATAATTAACTTTTAAAATATATGAAAATATGTTTTTCATTTTAATATTTTAAAGTTAATTTTAAGAAAAACACTTTTAGTTTAGATATTATTTCTAGACAAACTATTTGTATTTTTCTTGTATTTAATTAAATATAGAATTTTAACTAACTAAGATTCTTTCTGGAGCTTATTTAATTAAATATTCCTATTTAAGTGATAAATTAGTTGTATCAACTGATTTTTCTTATCTAACTTAAATTTGAATATTTGATTTAAATTTTAAATCAAGTTGAGGAATCTTAGGCATTAGTTATTAAAGATTCTTAAGATATTTTTTAAGTTAATATCTTTTCAAATATTAACTTAAAATGGAATATTTTAGATATTTTTTTTGGTTAATATCTTTTCAAATATTAACTTTAAAAAGATATCTTCAAATTAAGTGGTTACAACTTAATTTCTGATATTTAGTTAAATCTAAATTTTAAATTATTTAAGTTTTAGATTTTTTCTATCTAACTTAAATTAGATATTTTTCAAATTTTTTGAAAAGATACTTAGTCAAATAAGATATTTTCTAGATAGTAATTTCTAGACTACTTATTATTTCTAATATTTAAATAGGAAAATATTATACTTTGTGAAATTAATTATTTAAATAATTTATTTTGGTACAATTTTATTAAGTATATTTTTCCTAGTATTAAATAGAAATTAATGATTAAGCTTTCCCTACACTTAATTATTATTTCTTGAATTTAATACATTTAATTAACTTGAAGAATCTAAATATATAAGTTGATTTTCATCATGACACTTAAATATTTATTGATTTTTCATGACACTTAATTAAATAGAAAATTATTTTTAGGTTGAAATTTAATTTTTCAACTTAAATTTAAATAATTTTCAAAATATATATTTTTCTTTATTTTATTAATCAATTTCGAAATTTGCATTTTATTTATGCAATATTTTTGAATTTTCAATTTTGAAAAATAGATTGAGTTGTAAATTAATTATTTATTTTAATTAATTCTTGGGCCAACTACAATCAATGATTTTTTCATTTAATTGATTAATTTAAAATAAATGAATTTAAAATATTTATATATATATATATATTATTAGAAATTGAATTAACTAGTCAAAAGAAAATCTAGATAGGTGATATTTTTGCTTGAACTATTTCTTTTCTATTTTTTTATTCTTTTCTCATATCATTCCTACTTGCTATGTGCTTATAATTTCTGAATTGATTTTGTGTGTTAAACCATTATTTAATTTCTATTTTTTGATTTCTATTATTTTGTAGTATATTGTTTTGCCAAAATGAATCCCATGTTATCACTGTTGACTGAAAACAAGCTGAATGGATCTAACTTTAATAAATAGAATGAGAACATTAATATTGCTCTCATAGGAGAAAGTGCCTTGTTTGTTTTGACTGAGCCGTCACCTGAAGTGCCTGGGGACAATGCATCCAAAGCTGTGAAAGAAAAGTATGAGCGTTGGCAGAAAGCAAATGACAAAGCTCTATACTTTATGCTTTCTAGCATGGTTGACACCCTCAAAACTCGATTTTCTAAAACCGAGAAGGCTGCCGAAGTTATGACGAAGTTAAATGAGCTATTCGGTAAGGCATCACTTCAGTCACGCTTTGACGCGACTAAGAAGTACATTAATGCACGGATGGAACCTCATCAAAACGTGCGTTACCATGTTCTCCTCATGTCCAGTTATTTCCAAGAAGCCCAGGATCATGGTGGTGAAATGGACAGTGCTACTCAAGTTAGTCTTATCTTGAATAGCCTGACTCCAGCATTTCTGCCATACACATCAAATTATGTCATGAATAAGAAGGAAATTGACTTTCATGAATTAGTCAATGACCTTCAAACATATGAAAATTTGATTGGAGGACACAAGAAGAAAGGGAGTAAACCTCATTATCCTGGTAAAGGTAATGGGACGATGAAACCTGAAGCAAATGTTGCCTCTGCTTCAAAGCCCAAATCGAAGAAGAAGTGGAAGAACACCAAGAAGCGAACAAAAGCCAATAAAAAGGCTGCTCCTTCCGGTGATGCTACACTTAAAGGAAAGTGTTTCTACTGCAATGAGAAAGGTCATTGGAAACCCCAATGTCCTAAACTTCTTGCAAAGAAACAAGGTATTTCCATTAATAAACTTTAAAAGTTTAGTGAATTATTATCCAATTGGATTTATGATTCTGGACTAACTTTATTTATTTGTTTTCTTCTTCTTATAGGCCAAGCTACTTGAACTCAATTGAGTTGGATCAGAAAGCTGGACCAAGGGTGAAATCGTCCAGATGAAGATGAAGCTCTTCAATTTTTTTTTGAATTAATTGTTTTAGTTTAAAGACAATTTCGATTTCAAATTTTAGTCAGGGATATTTATCCCTGTTTCTCTCATATTGTTGCAATACATTTTTTTATTAATAAAAGTTTTATTTTCGAAATCACCATTGCAAATTATGAGATTGAGCTTCATTTATTTTATCTTCATCAATTATTACCACATTATATTTGTATGTTTGTATGTGTAAGTGTTTTTATTATTGATGCAAATTCTATAATATTTACAACTCTTCATAGAGTTATATTAAATAAACACTAGAAATTATTTCTATGTTTATCAATAATTGTTAACTCTCATACAATTATTAAGAATTTGTTTAATAAAAGGATCTTATGATCTGATAGGGGTGGAGAAAAGTTAAGAAAACTATGCAGTTCAACGATCTTTTATATCTAATGAACTCTGGATAGTATTCAACTCCACATAAACTCTATCACACTTAGAGAATCATGATCTTTACAACCTTTAGGGGTGGATCATAATCTCTATATACTTAGGGGTGGAGGTTATCCATAGTACCCTATATGTATATTCTTAGGGGTGGAGTCCATTCCACAATTCCCGATGAAACACATATCTTGTTTAAACATAGAAGTAATATAATGAGTCAGCTATTGTCAATATAAATTCTTGATCTTGATTGTATGTTCCATTTCGTTTTTACTGCGGTAAGTAAAAGTTTGATACCTTTGAAAGTTCTTTGTTAAAGTTTCACACTACCTTAATTGAGTGGGAGAATTTTAAAGTTCTATACCCATCTTCATTAGGATGATAATTGTGATAGGTACTTAAGAACACTACTGAAAAGCAAATCTAACCATTCACATGGATAGGAATAGCTTATCAGAATTATGAGAATAAGATAAAGAACTCTAGTTCAGTCCATTCGAATGACTTGAACCAAGAATTCTTAATCCTCATAAAATTTGATGGTATCTTAATTTTGATTACTTTATCTCTGGCATGTATTTTTCACTTCAAATACTAGTCTGCTATGTTGATGACTTAGTCTTAACTTAAAGTTTCAGACTAACACAAAAGTCACAACTAGGTAACTCTCCAAACAATCAGAGGTTAAAAGTATTATTTAACCAGACATCTGCTATTGAGTGGGAGCTATCTGAGATGTAATCAAATAGGGAACAATAGAAGATATTCAAGAAAGATTTATGAAAGTGATCTATATTTCAGATATTAAGGAACTGTGTATCAATTGTCCTTGTATCTCACCATCCAATTTCGATTTCTATGAGATGGTGCTTACTTTGGGGGTGGAGGAATTAGCGTGTCACTTATAGTGTTGTGATTTTTATGGTTTAGGAGCCTGTAATCCGCCGTGCAGTTAAAGTTCCAGTAAGGTTGACCGGGACACCTGAATTCGAAATCCAGGTAAGATTAGTATAACAGTATGCATATGTAGATTACATGTTTAGCGTGCATGTAGGAAGCCTGTTAGATTACATTAGTTATGTATGTTGGCTTCGAACCATCCAACCCTGTCACGTCGGTACAGGCTGGAGTATGACCAACAGCCGGAGTATGACCGGTTCGACCGATCAGGCTGACACTTGGTTGGTGGTTCCGTACTATTGACGTATCCCGTCGGTACAGGCTGGAGTATGACCAGCAGCCGGAGTATGACCGGTTCGACCGATCAGGTCGATATAGTAACTCGTCGGTACAGGCTGGAGTATGACCAGCAGCCGGAGTATGACCGGTTCGACCGATCAGGCTGTTACATGTCAATAGTACCGTCCCTATGAACGTTCAGAACTCAGTACCGTGTTGGAGACGGCAGTAGTGGCTCAGTACCGTGTTGGACACGGCAATAGCGGGACTCAGTATCGTGTTGGACACGGCAGTTAGGGTTACAATCAGGGGTATGGGCGTCTGATCATGACCGGGTTTATGTATGAATATTATTATGCTTTTCTTACTGAGTCTGTCGACTCACAGTTCTACGTTTATGTGTAGGTAAAGGCAAGGCTAAAGCTGATGGACCGTGAGCGAGCTTATGAAGGTTGTACATGTCGGGGCGGTTAGGCCTGGAGAGTACGATCATCGGGACAGCGAGGCTGATTTTGTAACTAGTCGCTAGGCGACATTTATTTTGTATAAACAGTTAAATTTTGTAAATGATTTTGTAATCGGGATCCCGAGTCTTTTTGTAATTATATTTTTACAAGTTTAATTAAAAAGCAAAAATTTTAATTAATCACGTTTTCCATAAACCTCGTTGATTAGGAACGAGCTGCACAGCATGTTTAAAAATCACGTAATACGCCTATGTGAGCGCTTACATAAATATGGAATCTATAACTTCTATAGGAATTTAGAAGTGAAACGATGATATCCTTCGAGCTTGGCTAAACAGAGGTAAATGGTGGAGATCTCATTTCACTTCGCTGAAATATCATTTATATGGAGCTAAGTGTTTTAAGGATAAAATACATTGAAGGTGTAACGGTAACTTAGTGCCTTTTCAATGTAGATCATCTATTAGAGGGTCATTGATCACATTAGGATTATAACAATGGATAACTAATGACGTGTCTATATCGTGGAACATATAGAGCGTTCTATATACTGAGAGTGCAATTCTATGTTCTATGCGTGGATTCAACGAAGAATTAATAAGTTAGTGAATTTAAGATATAAATTCTTGATCTGCTTATTGGAAGCTCGGATATATAGACCCATGGTCCCCATACTAGTTGAGACCATACTGCTTGTAAGAATCAGTTAATTGATTTTGATTAATCAATTATAATTCTAAAGTTAGACTATGTCTACTTTGTGAATTTTCACTAAGCAATGGCGAAATTGTAAAGAAAAGAGATTCATGGTTTATTTATTAATTAAGAGACTTTATATGTCTAATTAATAAATATATTAAATGACAATATTATTTAATAATTAATTTTTCGTTATTAAATAATTAGAATTGGCATTTAAATGGTTGAATTTCAAAATTGGCGTTTTTGAGAAAATAAGATGCAGGAATGATAAAACAACAAAATTGCATAAGTCAGGCCCACTATCCAAAGCCCATGGCCGACAACACTTATATTGTTTTATCATTTATTTTTTCATTATTTTAATGCCAAATAATTCTATCTTAAACTTAGGTGGTTACCTATAAATAGATAGTGATGGCTCTCATTCACACTTAACTTTGTCAGATGAAATTTGAGCCTCTTTCTATTCTCTATAGCCGAAACCTCTTCTTCTCTTTTCTTCTTCAATAATTTCGAAATCCTTGAGTGAATGAGTGAGTGCCCACACACGTTAAGTGGTATCTCAATCATAGTGTGTAAGACTGTGGAAAATCAACCAACAAGAAGGAGATTCAGCATCAAAGGAATGAGAGAAAGAGATCCAGGTTCAGATCTTGGTGATGCTCTGCTACAGAAAGGAATCAACGGCTAGAGATCTGAACGGAAGGAGTCATTATATTTCGCTGCACCCAGTGTACGGTTTCCTAAACTTTATGTGTTTATTTCATTGTTTTAGAATTCATATTAGGATGTTAATGAAACATACTTGTTAGTAAAGCTAGCTCCTGGTAAATTATATCCGACAATTTTTTCAAGAATAATATTTTTTTTTTCTTTCTGAAAATATTTTATTTGGATTTTTTATGAAAAATTAAGCAATTTTGTTTTTTACAGAACTCAATTCTGATGAAAAACGAGAAAGTTATGAATTTTGGAAGTTTCGGGTTGAATGGGGTGTCGAGTAGGTGCATCGAGTGCACCAGGCACTCCGACAAGGAACCCCATCCCCGTGCGTCCATTAGACAAGAATTTTCTGAAGCCTCGGTCACTAAGCCCAGCACCCTGCATGTCCACCTGTCCCACCTTGCAAGCGTCGAAGAATGCCGCACACGGGACCCTACTGCAGCCCCTCTCCACGCGCGTCCTGGGTGTTTTGCAGCCTCCTGGGCAACCACATCACCCAACCTGATTTTTGTGGGATTTTTGACCCAATTTCGATTTTTTCCAATTTTCAAACCCCAAAATTAAAACAAAATATTATTTTGATATATTTAAACTTAAATATCATTTTTTAAATTAATAATATTTAATTTTTTAATAAATTATTATTAATCTTTGATATTTTGAGGTTTAAATTTAAAAATTGATTATTTTAATTTTTAAATTACGGTTTGTTTAAATTTTTTTTAATTTCTTTAATATTTATATATTATTTATTTATAAGATTAGATATTTTGATATTTGACATATTTTAAATTAAAAGATAACTTTATCTTTTTTATTTTAAAATATTATATTCAAATTATCTTATATGATTGTTATCCAAATTTTTACACTCTGACGTGGCATGGCATAAATGGTGACACGTGGAATCCACTTGGAGCATCAGCTCGGGAAGCATAGTCCGAGCAGGATGCCTCGCCAGCATACCGAGAGCAAAGCTTTGAGCACTCCGCACAGAGCAATCAACACTTAGCGAATTCAGCTTTCGCATCTTGAGTCATCAACGAAATCCTTATAACTTGGGGATCAGACTAAAGGGATACGGCATACACACGATCCCATGATCAGTGTATCCAGCATCGATCCCACGACCAGTGTATCCAGCATCAATCCCACTATCTTTGTACTTAGCATTGATCACACAATCTTTCTGTTTATACACATTGTGACGAGAGGGGAAACACTTCCTCTCCAAGCTTACTAGCCCTATAAATAGTGATGCATGTTCACTGGGTAAGAGGTCGCAAACAGATTAATTGAGACTATACCCTAAAGATATGATCTAAAAATTATATATTCAGAGATACTGTTGTAAGAGCTAAAAGAAAAGGAACCATTCTCCATGTTCTTAAGTCAATACAAGTAACGAGGATTAGACTATTACCGAACTGCTCCGGACCGAACCTCTATAAAATTCCTGTGTCTTTATATTGCTTTATTATATACCGATTGCTATATATCACCTATCACTTATTAAATTAGACTCGTTGTCATTGGCTAAAAGTGAGGTCAACATTTTGGTACTTTCATTGAGAGCAGAATTAAGAATCGCACTTTATTCAAATCTAACCACAAACACGATGGTGCAAACTCGTAGAGGCCTGACTGATCTTGCAAATTCACAGACGGTGGATCCTACATTGCAGAACCCAGGAAACACAATTGTTCCGCCAGCTGTTAATCCTGGACAGCCGGCAAACATGGGCAATGGTGTAACAACTCCTATAGATGAAATCGGGCCTGGTGTGCAAGAGACTGGAAATAACAGTTCCGCACCCAACCAGGGCATTCATAACACATCTATTCCGCCTGGAACCTGTTGGATATTATTTTACCAGGATCTAGATTTACTTACATTGGGTGAAGCAGAATATAATGACTCATTCCGTTCACATATCTAGCCCTTGATTCCTTTCTGTACCAGAGCATTATCAATATCTGAACCTGGATCTCTTTCTCTCCTTCCTTTGATGCTGAATCTCCTTCTTGTTGGTTAATTTTCCACAGTCTTACACACTATGATTGAGATACCACTTGATGTGTGTGGGCAATCACACATTCACTCAAGGATTTCAAAAATTAAAGAAGAAAAGAAGAGAGAAGATGGCGGCTAGAAATTTTTCTCTAAAGGAATGAGCTGTATCATCTTTTCCTGAAGCCATCACTACCTATTTATAGGTAACCACCTAGGTTTAAGTTAGAATTATTTGGCATTAAAATAATGAAAAAGTAAATGATAAAACCCTATAAGTGTGGTCGGCCGTGGGCGTTGGATAATGGGCCTCACTTATGCAATTTTGCTGTTTTATCATTCTTGTATCTAATTTTCTCAAAAACGCCAATTTTCCAATTCAACAATTTAAATGCCAATTCTAATTATTTAATAACTAAAAATTAACTATTAAATAATAATTTCATTTAATATATTTATTAATTAGACATATAAATTCTCCTAATTAATAAATAAACCTAGAATTCTCTTTTCTTTATAATTTCGCCCTTGCTTAGTGAAAATTCATAAACTAGACATAGTCCAACTTTAGAATTATAATTGATTAATCAAAACCAATTAACTGAGTCTTACAAGAAGTATGGTCTCAACTAGTATGGGGGCCATGGGTCTATATATCCGAGCTTCCATTAAGCAGATCAAGAATTTATATCTTAAATTCACAGACTTATTAATTCTTCGTTGAATCCACGCATAGAACTTAGAATTGCACTCTCAGTATATAGAACACTCTATATGTTCCACGATATAGATATGTCATTAGTTATCCATTTTTCTAATCCTAATGTGATCAATGACCCTCTAATAGATGATCTACATTGAAAAGGCAATAAGTTACCATTACACCTTCAATGTATTTTATCCTTAAAACACTTAGCTCCGTATAAATGATATTTCAGCAAAGTGAAATGAGATCTCCACCATTTATCTCTGTTTAGCCAAGCTCGAAGGATATCATCGTTTCACTTCTAAATTCCTATAGAAGTTATAGATTCCATATTTATGTTAGCGCTCCCACTCAATTATACTATCATGTTCCCAAAATGTACGTATCACCCTGACCCAAAAGTAAGCTTAACTAACAAATCAAAGAACATGTATAATACTCTTGAGATCGAACCTAAACATATCAGGATTAAGATCATTTGATCTAGGATCAACGAGCGATATTGAATTGAATAGATATTACGGTAAATTTTAATATATCTAATCAAAGTTCAATATCGGTCCCTTCCGATGTATACTCCATACATCCGATGCTGGTAAACTTTGCCAATGCCCTGGAAAGGACATAACACTTATTAAGGTGTAAGAATACCTATCGCTGATTATCATGTCAGTATAACTCCGGTGAACTGACAAATCAGAGAATAAACTTTCGAACATATAATTATGATTATATTCCACTGTGTTGACAACACTATAATCATTAACAAATTGATATGTTCTGGACTTAAATAGAATTCATACATTATATACATAATCATGAAATAAATCATGTGAACCATGCAACGTAAAATGTTATTTCTGATCTTTATTAATAAGTAAATCTAATTATATTGAAATGAGTTTTATTTAGGGCGTAAAACCCAACAAACTCCCACTTGCACTAATATAAAACAAAATGTGCATTTCAAATAATCTCAACACTTTGATATACAAATCAAGTGTAGTAGTAGTAAACTCCTCGTAATAGGATCTGACAGGTTGAATTAACCACAACCTTTCCTCCACCATTACTCTTCCTTAATCACAAAATCCTTGAGAATGTGAAATTCCTCTCTATATGTCTACTCTCTTGGGATACTGGATTCTATACCTTTGGCAACTACTTTTGGTTAATCAGGAAATTAACACTAGTAGTTAAGACAGGTTGGAACGGTGCCACAATTGTATCGAAGTTTTCTTAGATTGAATAAGTACCTTTCCTGCAACTTTAACATCCAGTCCCTCTCTGGTAGACCTAGAGATTTCAGATAGGTTTTTACACTTCTCCAAAATCACTACTCCACCCCTAGAGTAATCACCATCTTATTAGCAGACTTTCTAGCACAAAGGCAAGTCTCGAAATCAGATGTGGTTTAGTCTAAGAGTTTTAAACACACCCTTATTGACTAACATATAGTTCCTTTTCTTAATCTTAAGATTTACTTGATTGTCTTCCAATGTTCTTCTCTTGGATAAATCTGATACCTACTCATTACTCCCTCTCAACAGCAGGTGTTTGGTCTAAGGCATACTAAAGCATATCTGAGACCTCTCACTGTTGATTTAAGGAATTCTTTTATGGCTTTATCTTTTCTGGAATAGTTGAGACTTTTCCTTAGATAAATAAAATCTATGCCTAGAAGTCGAGAAGCTTCTATAGATTGCCATTAGAAAGAAAATGCTTCAGCATCTTACTAAAGTAAGTTGCTTGCATTAGAGTAAGTAATTACCAGGTATACCATAAGCCATAGGTTTAGATAAACTCAAACCTATAATACTAGAAACAGGAAGTTTGGTTAAGTCCATTGAATAGACTTATTAACGAAAATTTCCTTTCATGTCCTTGTAATAGAAAACTTTAGGTTACTCCATGTGAATGGATTAAACCATAGTTCTATTGGCTTTTCTTCTTAGTTTCTTATCTTGACAATCCATTCCTTGTTTAAACTCACAATGGATTTTAATCACTAGTGTCTTCCAACTCATAAGAAGGTGAGTTCCTAGAAACTCTCCCACTACGACAAGGTATCGTGAATTATGTCTAAGAAAACTAAATGGTATTGACCTTTTTGGTTGTGTCAAAACAACGGAGGCAGTGGGATCATCATATTGCAAATAAGATGATAGAACACTTTTGACCTTTATTTTCTACTTTATTTTCAGACTTAGTCACTTTTTTAGAAAAGTAGTATTTGTTTAAACAAACACTTTCTTATCTAATGACTATGGGATGATCAACCCCTAATGACTTAGAATAGCTAACAAACCATGGTTAACAGTTCTAGCTTTTCTTAAGATTTTGATTAGGTCATCCATGAATCTAGTAATGATTTACACTAAGTACCCAACCATTGCATCATTCTGAAATTGTATTACCATAGAAGGACTTAGGCAAGGACTAGTAACTAATCATCAATATGCAAATCGAAATTTCTGGGGAGATAAGTTTGGATATAATTCAAAAATCAAATTAATGATCTTTGAACTGCATATCTACTAACTATTTCTCCACCCCTATCAGTTCGCAAGATCTTTAACCACTTACCTTAATGGTGTTCCACCATTGCATAAGGTATAATCTAGAGTTATCGTTTTAAGAATACAACGAAAAAACTCATATCCACCCCTGAATCTACATCCATCTACGAATGAGATGAACTTACTTTCAGTGGATATAGGCATATTAACTCTTTGCCGAGATTTATCTTGTCAATACCACTATGATCAAGATACAAATGCCATACATTAAAAATGTGTGGTTGTGTCTTTTTGATGACTTAGGTTTAGTTATATCAAAGAGTTCTTAGAATAGTGCAAGTGGATCCTGGTCACAGAATACTAAACTCATATTCCATACAGTTTGAATCCATTGATAAAAAATGGTTATTAAACACTTGTGAAAGTGTAACTGTATTGTATTCTGCAATTAGAAATATAAGAAAATTTCTGTTTGGAATCTAAAATTAAAGTCAAAGACTTAAATTTATACCAAACATAATGAGTAATTCTTTCTTGGACCACCACTACTAATATAAACTCTAAGTCAGATTTGCCCATACAAGTAGGAGATTTCTAAGATGGAGGACTTATATCATTGTGGAATAGAATTTTCGGATTATAATCATATGCGTCATTTAATTTCTTAAGAGAAAATAGAATGACATGAAATGATTTATAGACCATTCATCCAATGATATGTTATTGAGCTAATTCGAAATGAATAAGCTAAGAGGAATTAGGATAATTTCATTTAAATAAGAATCCAACGATGCTTCGATTAGCGAGAGTCAAAGTAATCTTCTTTATACAATCTTCTTGTTTCATATTGTAAAAATACTAGTCTAAGGTGTCATCAATTGATGAACAGCTAGATGTTGCAAATACAATATTTATCTTTCGAGATCTAACACTATTATGTATGTCTAATGGTGAAATTCCATTAGGGATTTATCTCATTAGAAAAACAAACCAAGTTAGACCAACAATGAAGATTCGGAGTTAAACTACAATTTAATAACAGAAAATAACATGGTTCAATATAAATTCATTCACAATTCAGAAATTATCAAACATATTGCAAATAACAAAGACATGTGAAAAAACAGGCACATCTTAAATAATTTCTAAGGTTTGCAACAAATTGATACAGTGTCCCGGTAGGCGAGAGTCAAAGTATCATTCATTGAATAGAGTTGTCAGCTCATCTAAAATGCAACCCATTCTAGCAACCTTTTATTCGATCAAAATAAGAATCCAACGTTGTCCTGGTAGGCGAGAGTCAAGGTTATTCTCATTTTATGAGCTTCCACCATTGTTTCATGTTTTATAAGTTTATCTCTAAGTAGTCACCGTAGGGGAGAGTCTAATAGAGACAAAAACTTACAAAACACTTATCAAAGGAGATCTTACGGTGTTAAATGCGTTCAACGAATAACCATCCATAAGGGGGACGAATTCTAGCGTCTCGAGGTTATATTGAAAACATTTAACTATTGTAAGCCCAACAATGGAGATCAAATGTCCTAATAATAATAAAGCTCATTATTTTAAGAGAGTTGTATTTTATTTGATACTTATTTTAATCTATTTATTTTAAATATATATTTATTTAATTAGAATTTCCAATTTAGAATGAAAAATTCTAAATATAAATTTTAATTTAATATTTATAAATTTTACTTAGATGGATATGAAATTAACATGAATAATTTCCATCTTAGTAATAATTTCCAATAAATATTTAGAAAAATATTCAATTTAAGTTGTTACAAAATTAATTTAAATTAATTTACAACTCAAATTTAGTTTTCTACAAATATATATTGCATTTCGGAAAATTAAAGTATTTAATAATACAATTTTCGAAATTGCTAGTTAAAGTAAAATAAAAATAAATCCTAGAAAAATTATTCTAATTTAATGTTGGCCCAAAATTAATTAATAAAATTAATTTACAACAAAAAATATAATTTTCCTATTTAATTAAATATATAAGAAAAATTTCAAATATTTAATTATGATGATGAAAATCAACTTAAATATTAATTTTCTATTTAATTAAATACACTAGAAAAATACTTCAAGCAAAAACAGATAATATCTATCTAGATTTTCATGGACTAATGAATTTATTTTCTAATTAAATATATTTTACTTCATTTATTTTAATCAATCATTAAATGAAAAAATCATTGATTTAAGTTGGTCCAACATTAAAATAATAATTTACAACTTTAATCTATTTTTCAAATAAAATTCGAAATTAATGCATTTAAGAAATGGAATTTCGAAATTGTGGGAAAAAGATTAATAAAATAAAATAAAATATATTTTGAAAATTATTCAAACTTAAGTTATATGAAATAAGATTTCAAACTTAAAATAATTTTTAATTTTAATTAAATAACATGAAAATAATAATATTTAAGTATCATGATGAAAAACAACTTAAATATTGAATTTTAAATTTAATTAAATGTATTAAATTCAAGAAATAAATAATTAAGTATAGAGAAGACTTAAATATTAATTCTAATTTAATACTAGGAAAAATATACTTAACTTAGATTGTACCAAAATTAATTATTAAACAATTAATTTCACAATATATGATATTTTCCTAATTAAATATTAGAAAAAATAACTAGTTCTAGAAATAACTATCTAGAATAATTTCATTTACTAAGTGTTTTTCTAAAATTAACTTTAAAATATTAAATGAAAAATAAATTTCATATATTTTAAAAGTTAATTATGTTGCTGATTCAATTTTAATTAGGTTAGACTAATATAATTAACCTAATACAATTATTTAAATAAGGAAAATGGGTCTTCACAATTGGGGTAGTTCATGTGAGGGGGAGTTGGGTTCAATATGTCGTACGCACTTCTATTGGCCCCCAACTCTCACACAAGGCCCAAAAGAGAGGAATTTAACCTTTAAATAAACAATTGTTGTTCATTGAATAAGCCCAAACCTAATTGGGCCTAAATAAATTTACTTATGTCAAAATTTATTTTAGCAACCTAGTCCATTTACTTAGTAAAACTTAAAAGGGCTTCCTATATGCATCTAAGCCCAATAGCAAACATATAGGCTCACACAGGTCAAATGATTTGGATGGGCCCTATCATGTTACCAGGTTTACACAGATGAAAGAAATTGCAAAATGTACCTGTTACAAATTATTTATAAGATCTATTGACAATTGGAGTATGATTAAAATCAAATCATTGGATCTGTCAACAAGTTAATCATAGAAATTTAGATCAAATAAATAATATGTTTGTAAAAGTTTTTTTGAATACATAATAATATAATCAAACAATACCAACAAATAACTGATCTGGAATATCTGGAAAGTAAGCTAAAATATCTCCATTTTAAAATTTAAAATAAAAAATAAATTTTAAAATAAATATCTTAACTAGACTTCAAATTTTGGTTGTTAGAGAATATTTGAAAAATTCAAAAAATTCACCAAACTCCTAAATTTCTTAAATTCTAACAAAAAATCAAAAATATCTAACCAATTTTTCAAATATCAAGTTTATTCAAAATTTAAATTTATTTAAAATTTCTAATAAGATAATATAATATAATATCTTGAATTTTAAGTTTAGATATTTTATTATATTTTGAGTCTTATAATTTAATAAATTTAAATATTACATAAATAAACTAATTGAAAAATAAGATATTTTACATGGTTAGAATATTTAAAAAAAAATAATAAAATAATAAGTTTGAAAAATTTATGGTTTGAAACCCTAAAATATCTATTCAAACTAAACTAACCAATTTTTCAAATCTTCATGTTATTTTTGCCAAAATATAATTTTATTAAAAAATGTCTAATAAGATAAAATGTTAAACCTAACATATTCCTTATCTTATAATTTTAATTAATAAAATATATTTTGAAAATAACAAATTTGAAAAAAGAGATGATATGGTTAGCAAAATTTTGAAATTAGAACAATATTATTTTAAAAAGATAATATTTTAATATCAAAGTAAGATCATTTTAAAATTTAAAAATAATATCATATCTTATAATTAAAATAAAAAAAAGAATCTAAAATTTCAAAAATAACCATAAGGCTCCTTTGTGAGAAATCAAATTTTCAAAATTCAAAGCCTACTAATATTAGAAACTATTTTTAATTAATTAAAAAATATTAGTAAAAATTAATTTTATTCTAAACGTTAGATTTTTAATTGAAAATTTAGATTCTACACAAAATTCTACCAAAATTTGGCTTTTCTTTCAATGAAAAACGATTTTTGAATCAAAAGTTATGACGAAAACAAGTTTGAGACACAGGGTATGCATTGCATACCCCTGCGCGTGCGGAATGTGGTGTCTGGCCAAGCAGCCTCATTTGACCGTGAGACGTGGGCGCGAGCTGCCCTTCATACAAGGAGCTGTCCCAGCGTCCGCGCGCGCGTGTGTGGATTCAAATCCTGATATTTTCGTTCAAATTCAAAAAATCATAACTAATTCATAAAAAATCCAAATTAGGTTCTGTAAAAGCCTAAATTTATTAAGTTTTCGTCTACTTTCCAGGAAAAAAAAATCCCAAGTCGAAATAAAAAATATTTCAGTAACATATATTGTGATTTCTAAACTATCATCAAATAAGCACATAAACTACATGAAACCATCCAAATCAACACAAATCATCGTTTTAATTCATATGTCATGAAAGTAAATCATTACCATGGCTCTGAGGCCAGTTGTTGAATATTATTTTACCAAGATCTAGATTTACTAACAAGTATGTTTCATTAACATCCTAATATGAATTCTAAAACAATGAAATAAACACATATAAAGTTTAGAAAACCTTACATTGGGTGCAGCGGAATATAATGACTCCTTCCATTCAGATATCTAGCCCTCGATTCCTTTCTGTAGCAGAGCATTATTAATATCTGAACCTGGATCTCTTTCTCTCCTTCCTTTGATGCGGAATCTCCTTCTTGTTGGTTGATTTTCCACAGTCTTACACACTATGATTGAGATACCACTTGATGTGTGTGGGCACTCACTCATTCACTCAAGGATTTCGAAAAGTAAAGAAAAAAAAAAAGAGAGAAGATGGCGGCTAGAAATTTTTCTCTGAAGGAATAACATGTATCATCTTTTCCTGAAGCCATCACTACCTATTTATAGGTAACCACCTAGGTTCAAGTTAGAAATATTTGGCATTAAAATAATAAAAAAAATAAATGATAAAACCCTATAAGTGTGGTCGGCCATGGGCCTTGGATAATGGGCCTCACTTATGCAATTTTGCTGTTTTATCATTCTTGTATCTAATTTTATATTTCGCTGCACCCAATGTAAGGTTTTCTAAACTTTATATGTGTTTATTTGATTGTTTTAGAATTCATATTAGGATGTTAACGAAACATACTTGTTAGTAAACTAAGATCCTGGTAAAATAATATCCAACAGAACCAACTCCCAGACGACCATCGGAGATGCTACTGAGTTACAAAATCTCCGCAACGCTCTTGGACTCATGCAGAATCATAACAACACCCTACATCATGATCAGGACAAACTCCGCACTGCGGTGAATCTCGCGTTCGATGAACAAAGGCAGATGTTCCCTGAATTGAGGGATAGAGAGATGGAGGCAATAAGGGCTCACCATGCAGAGATTGAAAATCGTAGTCGACAAGCTATCGTGCTAATACGAAAAACCTACCAAACTGTAGGTCAGCAACCTCCAAATGTCATTCCCCTGGGTGAGACGGACGAAGATCGAGTGATGAATATTTCCCAGACTACAAATGGTCAGCCGCCCAATCCCCGGTCACGAGTTGCACTCGTGGGCCTAGCGGTAGGCGGGCAGACCTTGTCTAGTAATTCATTAGGAGATGTCATACCTGATGGTTTCAACCAGATCAATGGTGCCATTCCACCCGTCAACCAAGCAAATCAATCGCTAAGACAGTCAGGCACTTCTGTATTCGAAAGGTTGGGGGCACCCCATGACCTAAGGAATGATCTTAAGAGAAAGAGGGGAGTAGACGAGCAGAATGTCGCGACAATCGTGCATCCCAGAACCCGTACTCAAATCCCCGCTCAAAAAGATGTTGACGTAATTCAAATTGACCAGAATGTCGAGCGGGTTAGCCCAGCCATACAGGCACAGTTGGACGAACTGAAAATATGTTTTACGGCCTAGCCCGACAAAGAGACAATGATCTTGAGCTGGATCGGGCACGCGGAACTCCTTTCTCACCTGAGATCAATCTCTTGCCACGTTAATATTTCACTCGTACCTGAAGTTCCCAACAAAGAATGGGGTGGGGTGTCTAAGAGGAAACCAGCAGTCTGCTCATGAATGTTACAACCTTGCAGTGGCCAAGGCTAAGCAGGAAATATCCTCCAGCCAGAGCACAGACAAGGGAAAAAACATTCCAAGTAACGAACTTCCCAAGGCGGGGATGAAGATGTGGATCCTCGACTTGGGGACCCAAGCAGCAATGTTGGACCTGTAGAAGAATTAGAAGAGATCGAGATCGATCTAGATATCCCGACCAGAAAGCTAAAGATCAGAAAGGGTTTGTTGTTCGAAGTAAAATCAGAATTGATAAAATTTCTGAGAGCAAACCTAGACGTTTTTGCCTGGTCACATGCAGATATTGTTGGAATTGATCCTTCTATCATTTCACATGTTTTGAATATCGATCCCAACTTTGGGCCAGTTCAACAAAAACGAAGGTTGTTGGACAAAGAACGAGCAGTAGCCTTGAAGGAAGAAGTTGAAAAGCTGTGCAACAACAACTTCATAATTGAAGGTTTCTACCAGGCTTGGGTCGCGAATCTCGTATTAGTACCCAAACCAAACAAAAAATGGCGAGTCTGTATTGACTTCACAGACCACAACAAAGCATGCCCCAAAGAATGTTTTCCACTTCCAAGGATCGATCAGCTCGTAGATGCAATAGCAGGGCATGAAATACTAAGCATCATGGATGCTTACTCAGGCTAGAATCAAACCAAAATGCATCCACCAGACCAAGAACATACAAGTTTCTGAACAGATATGGGTCTATATTTCTACAAAGTAATGTCGTTTGGTCTGAAAAATGTTGGAGCTACATACCGAAGATTGGTAAACAAAATGTTTAAAGATCAGATCGAGCATACTATGGAAGTATACGTGGATGATATGCTCGTCAAATCCAGAAATGTTGGGGGGCACATAGATGAGCTGGACGAGTGCTTCAAAGTCCTCAGAAAGTACAATATGAAACTAAATCCCTTAAAGTGTTCCTTCAGAGTCAGCTCGGGAAAGTTTCTAGGATTCATTGTCAATGCTTGAGGAATTGAAGCTAATCCAGAGAAGATTCAAGCCCTCCTGGATATGAACTCGCCAACATAAACCAAAGAAGTGCAAAGCCTGACTGGTCGGATCGCCGCGCTCAGCAGTTCGAGTGGACGGAAGAATGTGAAAAAGCTTTCCAAGAGCTCAAAACACAACTTGCAAAATCTCCCGTACCCTATAAACCTCTGGATGGAGAAGAGCTGGGAATATACTTAGCTGTCACGGAACATGCTGTAAGTGTCGTGCTAACCAGAGAAGAGAACAACATACAACACCCAGTCTATTACATCAGTAAAAGACTCATTGAGGCTGAGGGCCGATACCCATTAATAGAGAAACTCGCATACTGCCTCATTCTAGAAACAAGGAAGTTGAGGACCTATTTCCAAGCTCATCCTATTCGGATATACACTGACCAGCCACTACGCCAAATACTGCAAAAGCCAAATACTTATGGACGACTACTCAAGTGAGCGATAGAGTTGGGTAAGCATGAAATCACTTTCTAACCTCGAACAATAATCAAAGGCCAAGCCTTGGCAGACTTTGAGGTAGAATGCAGAGGCAAGAAAGAAAGCACACCGGAAAGAAACCCTGAGCCAATGCAAACACCTCAGCAAAGTAACAATGAAGATAAGCTGACCTGGAAACTACATGTAGATGGGTCAGCTACAGATCAACTATCTGGTGCAGGAATTGCCCTTGTCACGCCTGGGGGGCAACACCTGCACGCTGCAGTCAAGTTCGGAATAAAAGCATCTAACAACAAAGCTGAGTACGAAGCTCTAATTGCCGGGCTAAAGTTAGCCCAGGAAATGAAGGCCAAACACATTGAAATCTGCAGTGATTCACAGCTGGTGGTAAATCATGTATCTGGAGATTACGAGGCTCAGGGAGAAAAAATGGTAGCATATCTTAGCAAAATACATGATCTGCTCGCACAATTCAAAAGCTACGGTCTCAGAGAAATTCTGAGAGAAGAAAATACAACTGCAGACGCGTTAGCTCGATTGGCAAGCTGCAATGTAAGTGGCAAGGCGAACTTTGATCCTATCCAGTTCCTCGAGGAGCCAAGCATCACTGGCACGGAAGAAATCAAAATGATTGATACATCCAAAAATTGGATGACACCAATAGCAGCCTACCTGGACTCTAGGAAACTCCCAGATAACTGAAATGAAGCTCGGAAAATGAGAAGGAAAGCTGGACGGTATATAATAGTAGAGGGAACTATGTACAGAAGAGGATTCTCGATGCCATTGCTCAGATGTGTCAGTCAAGAAGAAGCTGCACGGATTCCATGGAAATCATGCCGCCGGACAAAGCTTATCCAAGAAAATTCTAAGGCAAGGTTACAACTGGCCTACGATGATTGAAGATTCAAAAGCCTATGTTAAGAAGTGTGACAAATGCCAGAGATTTTCAAAGATACCATGAGCTCAACCCAACGAGTTAACACAGATGCAAAGTCCATGGCCCTTTGCCATTTGGGGGATTGACCTGATCGGACAATTACCCAAAGGTAAAGGAGGAGTGCAGTATGCAGTGGTAGCGGTTGATTACTTCACTAAGTGGACTGAAGTCGAACCACTCGTAACCATTACATCAAAGAAAGTTCAAGACTGGAGTGCAGTACACTCGTACGCTAGTCATACTCTATCCGTACCGATGTGTTACAGTATCAGCCTATGCTCGGTATATCAGTCATACTCTGAGCATACCGATGTGATACAGTCAAATAGTACGGTACCATCGACCATAATATCAGCTTATACTTGGTACGCTAGTCATACTCTAGCCATACCGATGTGATACTGTCGGATGGTACGAAGCCAACATACATATCTAATGTAATCTAACAGGCTTCCTAACATGCACGCTAAACATGTATATACATATGCATACTGTTATACTAATCTTACCTCGATTTCGAATTCAGGTGTGCCGGTCAACCTGAGTGGAACAATCTGCTCGGCAAATTATAGGCTCCTAAACCATAATAATCACAACACTGATAAGTGACACGCTAAATAACTTCCCGGGAACTTAAACTCGAAACTAGAAGTTTCCCTATCGATAAATACAATGGCAATACCCTAAACAACACAAAAATGGGAAGAACTAGGGTTCCCAAATTTTCCCCAACCAGTAGACCGGTTCCTCAACTGGAATTTCGGTTCTGGGAAAAATTCCTGGAAGCCAACCAATAGACCGGTTCCTACAGGCCTCCCTGAACGAGAATTCCGGTTCAATGCAGGAATGGGTCAAAAATTCATAACTCGACCAATTCAACCCCAAACCAATTCAAACTTTCCAGACCTACTATTTAGACCCCAAAGATCAATTCTAAGGCAATAAAACAGCCACCCATACACAGAAACACAATTCACTATTAAAGCTCCAAGCTTTGAGTTCAAAACTCAAACTTGGTTAAATCTAACTAATTAACAACAAAACCTGCTTGAATCACCTTAAATAACCATAAACAAACTTCAGAAACAACTCAAACACCAGCAGCAAACACAGAGCTCAAACATCCAATTTCATGCAAAATTTTATTACTTTAAACTTAAGAAAATAAAGGAGAGGGAGTCCAAGAATTCTACCTTGAATTGGGTCACTAACAATTGATCTTTAACTTAGATTTCAGTAAGAAAACACCGCACAAGTTGTTGGTTCCTAGGGCTTCGAACAAGAGAAAGAGAGAAAAGGTTTCTCTCAAATTCACTTTTTTTTTATTTACTTAATTCTCAAAAAAACAAGATCAATACTATACTTAGGTTAATTACCGAATTGTGGCCAGCTGCCACCTTAAATACCAGCCACAAAACAAAAGGGTAAATGACTAAAATACCCTTCCCCACTTAACTAATTAATAAAAGATCAAAGGGTAAAATAGTCATTTCTAGCTCATGACCAAACCCGACATTCCCAATGTCTAATTATACCGCCCCATTATACTAAAATATTAGATTGTGATTCTACTGAGCCATACACCGCGTTCCATGTTGCCGGGCACCGAAAATGCAAAATTATGAAATTTCACTATATGACATAAAAATGCATTCTGAATTCAAATATAGCAACATAAATAATTATTTTAGTATCAATAAATAATTTTCATAATTAAACTCTAATTATCTGCTAATTTCTAAATTTAAACTAAGCGGTCTTTACATTAATTATATTAGTCTAACCTAATTAAAATTGAATTAGCAACATAATTAACTTTTAAAATATATGAAAATTATATTTTCATTGAATGTTTTAAAGTTAATTTTAAAAAAATACTTAGTTAATTGAAATATATTCTAGACAGTTATTTCGAGTACTAGTTATATTTTCTAATATTTAATTAGGAAATTATTTTAAGTTGAAAATTAATTATTTATTTTAATTAATTTTGGACCAACTTAAATTACAAATATTTTTCCTAGTATTAAATTAGAATTAATAATTAAGTTTTTTTTATATACTTGATTATTTAATTCTTGTATTTAAGTTGATTTCATGTTTGATGCTTAAATATTATTATTTCCAGAATATTTAATTAAAGAGAAAATTATTTTAAGTTGGAAATTTTAACAAATTAAATTTAAATAATTTTCAAAATATATTTTATTTTATTTTATTGTTTTTTTAAATTCTAGATTGCATTTTTATTTAAATGCAGAAAATTTTGAATTTTCTTGAAAAATAGATTAAAGTTGAAAATTATTTATTTTAATTTTGGATCAACTTAAATCAATAATTTTTTTCTTTTAATGATTAATTAAAATAAATGAACTAAAATATATTATAATTAGAAAATGAATTAATTAGTCAATGAAAGTCTAGATAGTTATTGTCTATTTGCATGAAGTATTTTTCTAGTGATATTTAATTAAATAGAAAATTAATATTTAAGTTGATTTTTATCATGACACTTAAATATTTGATAATTTTCTTAATATTTAATTGAATAGGAAAACTATATTTGTGTTGAAAAGTAATTTTTAATTAATTTTGGACCAACATAAATTAGAATAATTTTTGAAGATTTATTTTATTTTATTTTATAGCATTTTCGAAAATTGTATTTATTTTAAATACATTATTTTTCGATTTTTTCATTATATATTTATAGAAAATTAAATTTGAGTTGAAAATTTTTAATTGATTTTGGATCAACTTAAATTGAATAATTTTCGTTAAATTTATTGGAAATTAATACTAAGGATGGAAAATAATTTATTTTTATTTTTTTCTAGATCTTCCTTAAGTATAATTTTATAAATATTAAATTAAAATTTATATTTAGAATTTTATTCTAAATTGGTAACTTTAATTTAATAAATATATATTAAAATAAGTATCAAAGAAAATACAACTCTTTAAAATAATGAGCTTTTAGTTATAAGGATATTCGATCTCCATTGTTAGTCTTACAATAGTTAAAAGTTTTCAATATAACCTCGAGACGCTAGACTTCGTCTCCCTTATGGATGGTTATTCGTTGAAAGCATTTAACAACGTAAGATCTCTTATGATAAGTACTTTGTAAGTTTTCGTCTCTATTAGACTCTCCCCTACGGTGACTACTTAGAGATAAATTTACAAAGTATGAAATAGTGGTGGAAGCTCATAAAATAAGAATAACCTTGACTCTCACCTCCTGGGAAAACATTGGATTCTTATTCTAATCGAATAAAAGTTGCGAGAATGGTATCCATTTTAGATGAGTTGACAACTCTATTCAATGAATGATACTTTAACTCTCACCTACCGGGACACTGTATCAGTTTGTTGGAAACTTTGGAAATTATTTAAGATGTGCCTGTTTTTTATTTTCACATGTCTTTGTTATTTGCTAAATGCTTGATAATTTCTGAAGTGTGTGTGAATTTATATTGAACCATGTTATTTTCTGTTATTAATTGTAGTTTAATTTCGAATCTTTATTGTTGGTCTAACTTAGCTTGTTGTTTTTAATGGGACAAATCCTAATGAATTGTCATCCATTAGACAAACATAACAGTGTTAGATCTCGATAGATAAATATTTGTAAATGCTACATCTAGGTGTTCATCAATTGATGACACCATAGACAAGTATTTAAAATATGAAACAAGAAGATTATACAAATAAGAATAACTTTGACTCTCGCCTACCAGGCCATCGTTGGATTCTTATTTTAAATCGAAATTATCTTTTACTTATTCCTCTTAGCTTATTCATTTCGAATTTGCTTACATAGTATATCCTTGGATGAATGGTTTATAAATCATCTCCTTATAATGTCATTCTATTTTATTTTATGAAATTGAATGGCACATACGACTATAATCCCGACATTGTATCTCGAAATGATATAATCCTCGATCTTAGAATCTCCTACTTATATATGCTTACTTTAGGCAAATTAGACATAGAGTTAGATTAGTAGTGGTGGTCCAAGCTAGAATCATTACTCATTATATAAGGTATAAATTTAAGTCATTGACTTTAAATTATAGATTCCAAATAGATTTTTTTTTTATTTCTATTTCCAGAATACAATATAGTTCAACTTTCACAAGTGTTTAATATCCATTTTCTGTCAATGGATTCAAACTGTATGTTAAAGTATGGAATATGAGTTTAGTATTCTGTGACCAGGATCCACTTGGACTATTCTAAGAACTCTTTATTGTAACTAAACCTAAGTCATCAAAAGACACAACCACATTTTAGTATCTATGGCATTTGTATCTTGTTCATAGTGGTTTTGACAAGATCATTCTCTGCAAAGAGTCAATATGCCTATACCCACTAAAAGTATAATCATCTCATTCGAAGATGGAGGTTCATTCAGGGGTGGATATGAGTTTTCGTTATATTCTTAAGACGATTACTCTAGATTTTACCTTATGCGAAAGAAATTTGAAATGTTGGAAAAATTTCATGAATTTTTAACAATTGTGAAAAACCATTAAGGTAAGTGGTTAAAGATCGTGCAAACTGATAGGGGTGGAGAAATATTTGTTACATAGGTAGTTCAAAGATCATTAAGTTGATTTTTGAATTATATCCAAACTTACCTTCCCAGCAATTCGATTTGCATATTGATGATTAGTTACTAATTGTTGCCTAAGTCCTTCTAGGGATATACCCTAGTGATAGGAAAATTTCAAAATAATGGAATGGTTGTGTACTTAGTGTAAACCATTACTAGATTCATGGATGACCTAATCGTAATCTTAAGAAAAGCTAGAACTGTTAACTAAGGTTTGCATGTTTGTTAGCTATTCTAAGAGATTAGGGGTGGACCATCCCATAGTCATTAGATAAGAAAGTGTTTGTTTTTACAAATACTACTTTTCTAAGAAAATGACTAATTCTGAAAAACAAAGTAGCAAATAAAGGAGATATTTTTCTTGATTCCAAAAGTGTTCAATCATTTGATTCTGTATAAGATGATCCCACTGCCTCTGTTGTTTTTGACACAACCGAAGAGGTTAATACCATTTATTGTTATTAGAAAAAGGTCACGGTACCTTGTTGTAGTGGGAGGGTTTCAAGGAACTCCACCTGTTATGACTTGGAAGACACTTGTGATGAAAATCTATTTTTAGTTTAAACAAATAATGGATTGTCAGAATACGAAACTAAGAAGAAAAGCCAAGAGAACTATTGTTAAAACCATTCATATGGAGTAACCAAAAGTTCTCTAATAGAAGGACAAGAAAGAAAATTTTGAAAATAAGTCTATTCAATGGACTTAACAAAACTTCCTGTTCTTAGTATTATAGCTTTGAGATTATCTAAACCTATGGCTTGTGGTATACCTGGTAATTTACTTACTCTAGTGCAAGCAATTTACTTTAGTAAGTTGCTGGAGCATTTTTCTAATGGAAATCTATAGAAGCTTCTCGACTTCTAGGCATAGATTTTATTTATCTAAGGAAAAGTTTCAACTATTCCAAAAAATAGATAAAGCCAATGAAAGAATTCCTCATGATCAACAGTGAGAGGTCTCAAATATGCTTTCCTATGCATTAGACCAGACACCTGCTGTTGAGTGGGAGTAATGAGTAGGTATCAGATTAATCGAGGAAAGGAACATTGGAAGACAATCAAGTAAATCTTAAGATCAAGAAGAGGAACTATATGTTAGTCGATAAGGGTGTATTTAATACTCTTAGACTACACCAAATCAGATTTCTAGACTTGCCTTAGTGCTAGAAAGTCTACTGATGAGATGGTGATTACTCTGGGGGTGGAGTAGAGATTTTGGAGAAGTGCAAAAACCTATCTGAAGTCTCTAAGTCTACCAGAGAGACTGAATGTTAAAGTTGCAGGAAAGATACTTATTCAGTCTAAGGAAAGTTCTATACATTTTTGGCATTGTCCAACATTTATTAACTACTAGTGTTACTTCCTGACTGACGCAAAAGTAGTTGCCAAAAAGTAAAGAATCCAGTATCCCTAGAGGAGTAGACATATAGAGAGAAATTTCACAATATCAAGTATTTTGTGATTAAGGAAATGTAATGGTGGTAAAAAGGTTGTATTGAATATAACCTGTCAAATCCTATTACGAAGAGTATACTACACACTACACTTGATTTGGATATCAAGGTGTCGAGATTATTTGAAATGCACTTTTTTGTTTTGTATTAGTGCAAGTGGCAGTTTGTTGGGTTTTCTGCCCTAAATAAAACCCATTTCAATATAATCAGATCTAATTAATAAAGATCAGAAATAACATTTTATGTTGCATGGTTCACATGATTTATTTCATGATTATAAATTCTATTGGGTCCAGAACATATGTATTTGTTCATGATTATAGTGTTGTCAGTACAATGGAATATAATCATGATTATATGTTCAAAAGTTTAATTCCTTGATTTGTCAGTTCACTGGTTTTAGACAGGCATGATAATCAGCGATAGGTATACTTACACCTTGGATAAGTGTTCTGTCCTTTCCAGGGCATTGGCAAAGTTTACCAGTATCGGATGTATGGAGTATACATTGGAAGGGATCGATATTGAACTTTGATTAGATATGATAAATTTACTGTAATATCTATTCAATTCAATATAACCTACTTGATCATAGATCAAATGATCTTAATCCTGATATGGTTAGGTTCGATCTCAAGAGTGTTATTCATGTTCTTTGATTTGTTAGTTAAGCCTACTTTTTGATCAGGGTGATACGTACATTTTGGGAACACGGTAGTACAATTGAGTGGGAGAGCTAAACATAGATGTGGAATCTATAGCTTCTCTAGGTATTTAGAAGTGAAACAATGATTTCCTTTGAGCTTGGCTTAATAGAGATAAATGATTGAGATCTCATTTTAGTGATTATATTATTTCACTAAAATATCATTTATAGGTGGCCAAGTATTTTAAGGATAAAATACATTAAAAGGGTGTAATGGTAATTTTATCCCTATGAAATGTAGATCATCTATAGAGGATCATTGATTATTAGGATTATAACAATGGATATTTAATAGCGTATCTATATCGTGGAACATATAGAGTGCTCTATATAACTGAGAGTGCAATTCCAAATTCTATGCGTGGATGCAACAAGGAATTAATAAGTCAGTGAATTTACCTGGTAAGTTCTGGGTGTGCTTATTGGAAGCTCAGTTATATAGGCCCATGGTCCCCATACTAGTTGAAACCATACTGCTTGTAAGACTCAGTTGATTGATTTTAATTAATCAATTATAAATCTAAAATTAGACTAAGTCTAGTTTATGAATTTTCACTAAGCAAGGGCAAAATTGTGAAGAAAAAAGATTCTAGGTTTTATTTATTAATTGAAAGACTTTATTCAGTCTAATTAATAAATATGTTAAATGACAAAATTATTTAATAATTAATTTTTAGTTATTAAATAATTGAAATTGGAATTTAAGTGGTTAAGTTGGCAAATTGGCATTTTTGAGAAAATGAGATGGAAAAATGACAAAATGGCAAAATTGCAAAGTGGGGCCAAATCCAATACCCATGGCCGGCCACTTAGTGTAGATTTTACCATTTATTTTTTTATTATTTTAATGCTAATTAAATCTAACATAAACCTAGGTGGTTGCCTATAAATAGATAGTGATGGCTCACACTTAAGATAGATGAAATTTCACTTTCAGAATACTTTCCTGAGCTTTCTCTCTATTAGACCGAAACCACCTTTCCTCTTATTCTCTTCATATTATTCAGCCTTTAGTGATAGAGTGAGTGCCCACACACATCAAGTGGTATCTCAATCATAGTGTGTAATGCTGTGAAGAATCCAATCAACCAGAAGGAGAATCGGGCTCAAGGAAGGAGAGAAAGAGATCCAGGTTCAGATCTTGATAATGCTCTGCTACATAAAGGAATCGAGGGATAGAGATCTGAACAGAAGGAGTCATTATATTCCGCTGCACCCAATGTAAGGTTTCCTAAAATTTATATGTGTTTATTTCATTGTTTTAGAAATTCATATTAGGATGTTAATGAAACATACTTTTTAGTAAATCTAGATCCTGGTAAAATATTTCCAACACTACCCTCCTGTGCGCTTTGCAAGCAGTAATCCGGGGACTAGTGGTTAGACAAGTACTACTAGCTCGACTAGTATGGGTGCTTGGAGCCTCGAGGACATCAATGCAGGGGCCACCCTTCCTCTTAAAGACTACTTCAAGGATTATGTAAACCACATTGGAGTTGCCCCATTCCATCTGACTCCCATCTCTTATAGGATTCTCGCTAGTTTGAAAGTTTTGTATAAAATTCTGCACAGGGAATGTCCCACACCAGTAGAGATTGAGTTTCTCTACTCAGTTAAGGCTGTTACATCAAGGAAGAACGCTGGAGTGGGCTTTTTCTATCTTGGTAGTCATTCTTGCGAACCTAAAATTCTTGTAGCCTTGCTTAATAAAGTGTCTTTCAAGGATAAATTCTTCTGGACGTCTGGTCTTTCCCCTATCGGCACAACCACGTTTCGTGAACTTCGTAAGTGAATGGTCTCTTCTTACTTGTTTACATCAGTCTCCTTTTTCAAGTTTTTTGACTACTGTGTTGTTTGTCTAAACAGCTCTTTTGATGAGACCTACTCCTACACCCGATATACTTAGTAGGAACAGGCGCTTGTTAACTCTTCCCTACGGCCTTCGGTCATGCAACTACATATTGAACGAAGTTAACTTGCGATCCGTGGGCCTTCTCGCTGATCATGAATATACTTGCGATTACAAGTTTCCCAAGTATTATTCTTGGCAGGAAATAATTGTTCCAGCTGAGGACAAGGCCTGGGATCGCTTGGCCCAAGAACAATACCTTCAAATGACTGCCCCTCGGGAATCTGGTGAAGGAGCATCCCGAGGTAACCAATGTGGCTGGTCTCCTACAGTACTTAGGGCTCAGCGTAATACATTAGTTACCGTCCAGGACTCATGTCTTAATTATTATATTTGGAATTTCATTCTCGTGGACCGCATTGCTCATAAGTTTGACAGTTAATATCCTAGATTCCACATCCAGATTAGCTGTCACAAGTCATTTTATGGTATAGCCGAAAAATACGGTACAATGGAAGATAGGGTAGGTGACATATATGCGAGCTGGGATTTAGAGCCAATCGAGCCTTATGATATATTAAAAATTACATGGTGTAGGGATTTTAGCGAATATTATGGTCCTTCTACCCCTTCTTCTAGTGACAACTCGCCTTCTAGTGATTTTGGTAAATCCCTTAGGAGGAAAATTATTCTCCTCTCCCTTTTTTAATCGGCCTTTATAATTATTGTAATGCCTCGTCTTGTTTTGTAGACATGGGTTTTGAAGACATCATGGACAGTAAGCGGAAGAAAAGGACATCCAACCCTGGAGTTCCTACTCCTGTCGAGGTAATTCCTCCCAAGAGGCAAAGGAAAACCACCGTCCGTAAGAAGAAACCACTGGTCGAGCCCATCGATCTCAAGGTTTCGGAAAACGAGATCAAAGAGCAAGTTCCTCTTCTAGCTATTCCCGACGGCAATGCTCCTCGCCCCGAGGCGACCCCCGCTAATGCTTCCTCGAGCCAAGCCATTGAGACCCTGACGGTCGAGGTTTCGGACAACGAGATCAAAGAGCAAGTTCCTCCTCCATCTATTCCCGATGCTAATGCACCTCGCCCCGAGGCGACCCCCGCTAATGCTTCCTCGAGCCAAGCCATTGAGACCCTAACGGTCGCAGCAGGGGAAGCTGGGTCTGAATTTGCCAAAGCATTTGGAGTCCTCTGTTTGCGTAAACTTCAAACTCTTCTTTCCCTGGACTTGGATTTTCTCAATCTTTAGAGCCCAAAAGATATGCTCTCAAAGAGCTTGGAGTGTCATTTAATGGTACGTGGGCTTTGTTATTATAATTATATTATTCTTTTTTTTTACCCCTGTTTCATATCCATCCGTTTGCAATTCTCCAAGCTTCTTTCGCTGATTTTGCTTCTAACCGATTACTCAATGAGTGGCTTGAATACTTGGAGGGTGACGTTCATAAGTTACAATCACAATGCAAGGTTGTGAGTGAGCAACGAGACAACACCCAACAGGAGAATACTTGCCTCAAGCAAGAAATCGAGAAAACAAAGTACAAAGCCGAGAAGAAGAAGAAGGAAGCCAAGAAGGAAAAAGAGGAAGCCGATAAGGCGAAAGAGGAGGCCGTGAAGGCAAAAGAGGAAGCTGAGAAGGTGAAAGAGGAGGCCATGAAGGAAAAAGAGGAAGCCGAGAAGGCTAAAGAGGTGGCCGAGAAGGCAAAAGAAAAAGCCGAGAAAGCCATTAAAGACCAAGCCGATGAGTTTGAGGAGATGCTTGCTGAAAAACTTGCCGAGAAAGAAGTCGAGACCAGAGAACGGTGCGACAAGGTTGGTTTTCGCACTTTTTATAGGGCCTGCCTTTGGAACCCTAATATGGACACCAGCTTCTTGGAGGAGAAGGAAGAGGAAACTTTAGCTCTTTGCAAGAAGACCAGGTTGGAGGAAGGAGATGACGAGGTTGAGGAAGAAGAAGAGGAAGACCTGTCTAAGTCTCTCAGCATGTAAACTTGGTTTTTATTTATCTCCGTTTTTTCTTCTAGAAAAATGGCCCTTTGGCCTAGACATCCCTTTTTTCTTTTAGAAAAATGTCCCTTTGGCCGAGACAATGGTTTGCCTCTAGCGGCACTCTTTTTTTTGTAAATACAAATTTGCAAGGTTGGATGGCCAACTTCTCTTTTTAACGCCTTTTTTTTTGGAAAGGCAAATTTGCAAGGTTGGATTGCCAACTTTGCTTTTTAACGCCTCGCATTTTTAACTTTAAACTTTAATATGCGGATGTTTGCTTGTGTTTTGTTCACAATATAAACTATCACATGGATAAAGTTTATTAGGGATTTCCATTACTTGTCCTTTCTTCCGACGTTAAGTAGTTAATTTCCTACTTTACGTGCGAGCATCTTATATGCCCGTTCCTCAATCTGCGAGCCATCATCGATTCCACCTCGCAATCATCAGAAATGATCTTATTTTGAGCAAATTCAAATATATTCTCAATGAACTTGTAATTTTGTATATATTTTCATTGCTTACATGAGTAGTTAAATTTTCTACCCACGTGTTGGACCTTGCCCCTCCCCTTAAGGTTTGATTCATCTTACTCTTCCTATAAGGGTTTCTGCGACTTTCTTTCTGATGAGCCTGAAGAGAGGGTCGATGAATTTCGTCCGGTGTTCCACGTATCTTAGGTTGTGTCTCCTGTGAGTTTTGAGTATATCCCTGGCTTGCTCCCTGCCCCTTGGTGTGCGAACCGCGAGGTTTGCCTCGTGGATCTCTTATCCCAAGGTTAGATTGTTTTTTGGTACCATCTTCTCTTATCCCAAGATCGCGATTTTCTAATTCCACAATTGGTATGTACCTGGTTGGTAACCATATTTAATCTTGGGAAGGTACATAGACAAAATTTATTGTAAAGCCCGCTTAGTTTAATTTGGAAATTAGCAGTTAATTATGATTAATTATGAAAATTATTTATAGCTATTTAAATAATTTATTATACTGATATTTATGGAATTCAGAGATGCATTTTTATGTCATGTAGTAGTTTACATATTTTGCATTTCCGGTGCCCGGTATTTTGGAACCCGGCGTTTGGCTCAGTAGAAATCACAACTTAGTATGTTAGTAGTTTGAGACGGTTTATTAGACATTGGGAATGTCGGGAATGGCCAGGAATTTAGAATTTCCCAAAAATACCCCTTTAGTGTTAATTATGTGGTTTTAGTGTGGAGGGGCAAAATGGTCTTTTTGCCCCAATGACTTTTTGTCTTTTAGTGAATTTATTAATTGAAAAATAAAGGTTTATTTATGCTTTATTTGGCTGAAATGCATTGTTATGTTAAGTGGCTTTAGTTCATTTTCACAAAAATTCAACACTTAGAAAAAAATAGAATTTTCAAAAGCTCTTTTCTCTCAAGCACTCTCTCCTTTTTCGGCCCTCCTTGAGCAGCAAGGAAGTGGAATTTTCCTTGGTGATTCAAGCTCATTTTGAGCAGATTTAGTGTTCTCTATTTGCTAGTAAGTCTTCTTCATCCTTTCTTAATGTTCTTGATGTTTTTAAGATGAAAATGGTAGGTTGCATGTTAGTTTTGGATGGCTGTTTGTTGCTGTGTTTTTATGTTTTTTTCAGAAGCTTAATTAGGTTTAAAATGAATGGATTATCTAGGTTTTAATGCATGCTTGCTACCTTGTTTAAAGCTTTAGTGTTTCTATGTAAAATATGTGATTTTTGAAAGAAATGGTTATGTTTTGTTGCTGTGATGTTGTGGAAGTTTGTTATTGTTTCCAGAGGTTATTCTAAGCTTGTTTATGTAAGTTTAGATGGATTTGATTGCATGCTAGCTAGGTTTGCTCAAGCTTGAGTTTAGAACTCAAAGCTTGAGCTCTCATGGTGATTTTTGATTGGGTGCAATCTGGGTGGTTTTGTTGCTTTAGAAATGTTCTAGAGGTTGTATAGAACAGGTCTGGAAGGTTTCATGTGATTTGGGGTTGATTTGTGCAAGATATGAAAATTTGAGTTTGCTGCCTGCGAGGAACCGGAATTCCGGTTGTGCATCCGGAATTCCGGATGGGGTTCTGAATTTTCCCAGAACCGAAATTCCGGTTGGGCAACCGGTCTACCGGTTGGGGAAAATTCAGGGGCCCTAGTTTTCCTCGTTTTTATGTTTTAGGGGGTATTGCCATGCTTTTTATCGATAGGGAAACTTTTAGCTCCTAGTTTAAGTCCCCGGGAAGTGATTTAGCGTGTCACTTATAGTGTTGTGATTTTTATGGTTTAGGAGCCTATAATCCGCCTCGCAGTTTAAGTTCCATTCTGGTTGACCGGCACACCTGAATTCGGAATCCAGGTAAGATTAGTATAACAGTATGTAGATTACATGTTTAGCGAGCATGTAGGAAGCCTGTTAGATTACATTAGTTATGTATGTTGGCTTCGAACCATCCAACCCTGTCACGTCGGTACATGCTAGAGTATGACCGGTTCGACCGATCAAGCTGACACTTGGTTGGTGGTTCCGTACTATTGACGTATCCCGTCGGTACAGGCTGGAGTATGACCAGCAGCCGGAGTATGACCTGTTCGACCGATCAGGAGGATATAGTAACACGTCGGTACAGGCTGGAGTATGACCAACAGCCGGACTATGACCGGTTCGACCGATCAGGTTGTTACGTGTCAATAGTACCGTCCCTATGAACGTTCAGAACTCAGTACCATGTTGGACATGGCAGTAGTGGCTCAGTATCGTGTTGGACACGGCAGTAGCGGGACTCAGTATCGTGTTGGACACGACAGTTAGGGTTGTGATCAAGGGTATGGGCGTCTGATCATGACTGGGATTTATGTATGAGTATTATTATGCTTTTCTTACTGAGTCTGTCGACTCACAGTTCTACGTTTATGTGTAGGTAAAGGCAAGGCTAGAGCTGATGGACCGTGAGCGAGCTTATGAAGGTTGTACATGTCGGGGCGGTCAGGCCTGGAGAGTACGATCCTCAGGACAGCGAGGCTGATTTTGTAACTAGTCGCTAGGCGACATTATTTTGTATAAACAGTTAAATCTTTTTGTAAATGATTTTGTAATCGGTATCCCGAGTCTTTTGTAATATTATTTTATAAGTTTAATTAAAAAGCAAAAATTTTAATTAATCACGTTTTCCATAAACCTCGTTGATTAGCAACGAGCTGCACAGCATGTTTAAAAATCACGTAATACGCCTATGTTAGTTAGGGTGTTACAATTTGGTATCAGAGCCGCCAGGTTGTCTTCCGAAGATCGTCACGACATGTACAATCATCATCAACAGTTAGCTCGTTTCACGGTTCAGTAAGCCTTTATTGCTTTAGTAGTTTATTTATTTATTTATGAAAAAGAAAAGCCTGTTAGGAAGCATGTTAGTAGCCTGATAGTAGAATAGGTGCATGTTTCGTTTTTAATTTCCAAATTAAGCGGCATTAGTAAGCTCTTGATGATCGTGACCTGAATTGCCAACTCGGGATTTCGAGGCGATTCAGACTAGATGGACGCCAGGCGAAATATTAGGAGTCAGGGCATTGTAGTCGGGTCAGATCAAGGTCAAGGAGCTCAGTTCTTCCCCCAAGTGTTATGGGCCGAGGTAGAGGTCCCAGGGGCAGGGCTCGTGGTCGGGGTGATGTCAACTCGCCACAGGCTGCCCAGGTCAATCAGGAAGCCCAGAATTGGGAAGTTGGGTTTGCTGAAATGCAAGCCAGAATAGAGGAGCAAGATAATGAGATTCAGAGATTGAGGCAGCACGGTGCTCCTGCTGTGCCGGTGCCAGAAGTTCCAGTGGCACCTGCCCCTGCTGCTCAGGTCGAGGTAGTGGTAGCGGGAAAGTGATGAAGGCCGATTAGTGGCTAACGGTGATCACCAAAATCCTGAACTTTATGGGTGTCACCGGTAATGACAGAGTGGTGAGTGCCACTTTCCAGTTTCAAGAAGACGCTCTGGTCTGGTGGGACATGGTGTCTCAGATTCACGACATCACCACCATGACCTGGGAAAGGTTCCAGGAACTCTTCAACGCCAAGTATTATAATGAGGCAGTCAGAAGCGTTAAGAGGAAAGAGTTCGCTCACCTGACCCAGCGTGAATGTAAAGCCCGCTTAGTTAATTTGGAAATTAGCAGTTGTTTATGTTTAATTATGAAATTATTTATAGCTATTTAAATAATTTATTATACTGTTATTTATGTTATTCAGTATCTTGCATATTTTGCATTTCCGGTGTCCGGTCTTTTGGAACTCGGCGTTTGGCTCAATAGAAATCACAACTTAGTATGTTAGTAATTTGGGGACGGGTTTTAGACATTGGGAATGTCGGGAATGGCCGGGAATTTAGAATTTCCCAAAAATACCCTTTAGTTTGATTTATGTGATTTTATGGTGGAGGGGCAAAATGGTCTTTTTGCCCCAATGACTTTTTGTCTTTTAGTGACTTTTTATTTGGAAAATAAATGTTTATTTTATGTGTTTATGTGGCTGAAGTAAAGTGGTATATTTGGCTTGAAAATCTTATTTTCCTTTATTTCCACACATAGTCAAATTAGAAAGAAAATTTCAAAACTCACACACTCAAAGCTCTCTTTCTTTTCGGCTGGGTATTGGGGATTCAAAGGCTGGGTTTTTCAAGCTTGATTCTTCACATTTTAGAAACTCTTAATTGTGGTATGTATCTCTTACTTGCTCTTCTTGGTCTTCTTGGAATTTTGATAAAAAAATGAGTTAATGCATGTTAATTTGAATGTTGTTGCTGCTGGGTTTGATTGTTGATCTCTGAGGTTAAATCATGATTTTTAGGTGTTAATTAAGCTACTTGTGGTGTATGATTCCTAGGTTGAGCATGCTAGAATTTTCTTATGCATGAACTAGGTTTCGTTTTCTGCTGTATTTCTATGCTTGATTATGTGATTCTAAGCTAGCTTGAGGCTTGTGAGTGAGCTTTAGCCAAGTTTGAGTTTTTACTCAAAGCTTGGAGCTCACATGGTGAATTTTGCTTCTGAGGTTTCTGGGTTAGTTTGTTACCTTAGATTTGTTCTTTGGGGTGTTTAGAGCAGGTCTGGAAAGTTTGGAACCAATTGGGGTTGAATTGGTCGAGTTATGAAAAATTTGGTTTGCTGCCTGCGAGGAACCGGAATTCCGGTTGTGCATCCGGAATTCCGGATGAGGGTTCTGAATTTTCCAGAACCGGAATTCCGGTTGGGCAACCGGTCTACCGGTTGGGGAAAATTCAGGGACCCTAGTTTTCCTCGTTTTTATGTTTTAGGGGTATTGCCATGCTTTTTATCGATAGGGAAACTTTTAGTTCATAGTTTTAGTCCCCGGGAAGTGATTTAGCGTGTCACTTATAGCGTTGTGATTTTTATGGTTAGGAGCCGATGTCCGCTCGGCTTCGGTTCCGGTCGGGTTGGCCAAGCACACGAATTCGGAATCCAGGTAAGATTAGTATAACAGTATGCATATGTAGATTACATGTTTAGCGAGCATGTAGGAAGCCTGTTAGATTACATTAGTTGTATGTTGGCTTCGAACCATCCAACCCTGTCACGTCGGTACAGGCTGGAGTATGACCAGCAGCCGGAGTATGACCGGTTTGACCGATCAGGCTGACACTTGGTTGGTGGTTCCGTGCTATTGACGTATCCCGTCGGTACAGCCGGAGTATGACCAGCGGCGGAGTATGACCGGTTCGACCGATCAGAGGATATAGTAACACGTCGGTACGAAATTTGGAGTATGACCAAGAATGAGTATGACCGGTTCGACCGATCAGGTTGTTACGTGTCAATAGTACCGTCCCTATGAACGTTCAAAACTCAGTACCATGTTGGACATGGCAGTAGTGGCTCAGTACCATGTTGGACATGGCAGTAGCGGGACTCAGTATCGTGTTGGACACGGCAGTTAGAATTATGTATGAGTATTATTATGCTTTTCTTACTGAGTCTGTCGACTCACAGTTCTACGTTGATGTGTAGGTAAAGGCAAGGCTAGTGCTGATGGACCGTGAGCGAGCTTATGAAGGTTGTACATGTCGGGGCGGTTAGGCCTGGAGCGTACGATCATCGGGACAGCGAGGCTGATTTTGTAACTGGTCGCTAGGCGACATGTATTTTGTATATCAGTTAAACAATTAAATCTTTTTGTAAATGATTTTATAATCGGGATCCCGAGTCTTTTGTAATGTTGTTTTATAAGTTTAATTAAAAAGCAAAATTTTAATTAATCACGTTTTTCCATAAACCTCGTTGATTAGCAACGAGTTGCACAGCATGTTTAAAAATCACGTAATACGCCTATGTTAGTTAGGGTGTTACAATTTGGTATCAGAGCCTTGACCCAGCCGGAAGTGTGGTCGACGAGGACGTCGGACCCCGTAAGGGGGGGTGATTGTGACAGTCAGTAGTCCCGTGATCCGTAAGGGGAAATACCGGGTAAGCTGTGCAATCCCACATCGCCTGGGGAAGGTCAAGTGGGATGATTCTGAGACTGTGTAGGTATGGGACTGCACAGTTAAAGATAGCTTAAATGGATTGATTGGTACTACCTATGTCAACAAGGTGCATCTTGTTTTTCGGTAGCCCATCTTGAAAGAACTCCACAGTTAAGCGTGCTTGACCTGGAGCAATTTTAGGATGGGTGACCTCCTGGGAAGTTTTCCCAGGAAGCGTGTGAGTGAGGACAAAGCACGCTGGAAACACTTGTGTTGGTCTGTAGGGTCAGTCATCAGTCCATGAAGCAGCCAGAGTGACGTACTCGTGTATAAGAGCCATTCATTCCGTGGGTGTAAGGGCCCAATGGAGGCTTGAAGCGGGGACGTTACAGATAGTGAGACTTCACGGGGTACCGAAGTCTATAGTTTCGGACAAGGATCCGAAATTCACCTCCAAATTTTGGCAAAGTTTGCAGCGGGCAATGGGTACAAAACTAAAATTCAGTACAGCATTCCATCCTCTGACAGATGGTCAGTCTGAAAGGAAAATTCAGATATTGGAGGATATGTTGAGAGCCTGTGTTATGGACTTTGAAGGCTCATGGAATAAGTATCTACCGTTGATAGAATTTGCGTACAACAACAGTTATCAGAGTACGATAGGGATGGCTCCCTATGAACTGTTGTACGGTAGAAAGTGTAGATCCCCTATCCACTGGGATGAGACAGGGGAGAGGAAATACCTAGGTCCAGAGTCAGTTCAGCGGACCAATGAGGCGATAGAGAAGATAAAAGCTAGAATGCTTGCCTCACAGAGCAGACAGAAGAGTTACGTAGATCCGAAATGCAGAAATGTTGAGTTCCAAGTAGGGGAACATGTGTTTTTACGGGTATCTCCGATGAAGGGGATTAAACGTTTCGGGAAAAGGAGGCAAGTTATGCCCTAGATTTACAGGACCTTTCGAGATTCTCGAGAAGATAGGTCAAGTGGCATATCGGTTAGCATTGCCTCCAGCCTTATCAGCAGTGCACAACGTATTCCATGTCTCGATGTTGAGAAAATACGTTTCAGACCCCTCTCATATACTCAGTTATGAGAGTCTTCAGCTACAGCCAGACATGACTTATGAGGAACAGCCAGTGCAGATCCTGGATAGAAAGGATAAAGTCCTTCGGAATAAAACCATAGCATTGGTCAAGGTACTCTGGAGAAACAGCAAGGTGGAGGAAGCCACCTTGGAGCTAGAGACAGACATGAGAGCTCAATATCCAGAGTTATTCAGGTTAGATTTCGGGGACGAAATCCTTTTAAGGAGGGGATAGTTGTAAAGCCCGCTTAGTTAATTTGGAAATTAGCAGTTGTTTATGTTTAATTATGAAATTATTTATAGCTATTTAAATAATTTATTATACTGTTATTTATGTTATTCAGTAGCTTGCCTATTTTGTAATTCCGGTGCCCGGTATTTTGGAACTCGGCGTTTGGCTCAGTGGAAATCACAACTTAGTATGTTAGTAGTTTGGGGACGGGTTTTAGACTTTGGGAATGTCGGGAATGGCCGGGAATTTAGAATTTCCCAAAAATACCCCTTTAGTATGATTTATGTGATTTTAGTGTGGAGGGGCAAAATGGTCTTTTTGCCCCAATGACTTTTTGTCTTTTAGTGACTTGTTTATTTGAAAAATAAATGTTATTTGTTTATTTTAGTGGCTGAAATGAAATGGTTTAAGTGGCATTATTCTCTTTTTTTTTCTCATTTCAACACTTAGAAAATAAAATAGAAAATTTTGAAAAGAACTCTCTCATTCTCTCTCTCTATTTCGGCTGGTGCATGGGGATTCAAAGGGCTGGGTTTTTCCATCAATTTCTAGCTAGATTCATCATCACTTTGGAACTCTTGTTTGTGGTAGGTGTTTCTTAATTTTCCTCTTTTGTTTTCTTAAAAAAAATGGTGAAATATTGAGTAAATGCATGCTTTTTGTGGCTGTTGTTGTTGCTGAGTTTTGTTGTTGATTTCTGTGGTTTAATGCATGTCTAATTGAAGTTAAATGAACTGTTTGAAGCATGTTAGTTAGGTTGTTCAAAGCTTTGAGTTTTCTATGCAAAAATGTGATTTTTGGTGAAAATATTGTGAATCTGTTCTGTGATGTTGCTGTTGTTTTTAATTGTTTTTCAGAGGCTTAGATAAGCTTGATTAAGTAGAATTAAGCTAGTGAAATGCTTGATTAGGTGGTTTTGCTCAAGTTTGAGTTTAGAACTCAAAGCTTGAGCTCCAATGGCATTTTTCATGTTTGAGGTTTCTGGGTTGTTTTGATGCCTTGGATATGTTCTAGGGAAGGTATAGAACAAGTTTGGAAAGTTTGAGGTGATTTGGGGTTGAATTGTGCAAGTTATGAAAATTTGATGTTGCTGCCTGCGAGGAACCGGAATTCCGGTTGTGCATCAGGAATTCCGGATGAGGGTCCTGAATTTCCCAGAACCGGAATTCCGGTTGGGCAACCGGTCTACCGGTTGGGGAATTTTTCAGAACCCGTGTTTTCCTCGTTTTTATGTTTTAGGGGGTATTGCCATGCTTTTTATCGATAGGGAAACTTTTAGTTCCTAGTTTTAGTCCTCGAGAAGTGATTTAGCGTGTCACTTATAGCGTTGTGATTTTTATGGTTTAGGAGCCAGTAATTCGCCGCTCAGCTTCAGTTCTAGTCAGGTTGACCGGCACACCTGAATTCGGAATCCAGGTAAGATTAGTATAACAGTATGCATATGTAGATTACATGTTTAGCGTGCATGTAGGAAGCCTAATAGATTACATTAGTTGTATGTTGGCTTCGAACCATCCAACCCTGTCACGTCGGTATAGGCTGGAGTATGACCAGCAGCCGGAGTATGACCGGTTTGACCGATCAGGCTGACACTTGGTTGGTGGTTCCGTGCTATTGACGTATCCCGTCGGTACAGGCTGGAGTATGACCAGCAGCCGGAGTATGACCAGTTCGACCGATCAGGAGGATATAGTAACACGTCGGTACAGGCTGGAGTATGACCAGCAGCCGGAGTATGACCGGTTCGACCGATCAGGTTGTTACGTGTCAATAGTACCGTCCCTATGAACGTTCAGAACTCAGTACCATGTTGGACATGGCAGTAGTGGCTCAGTACCATGTTGGACATGGCAGTAGCGGGACTCAGTATCGTGTTGGACACGGCAGTTAGAATTATGTATGATATTATTATGCTTTTCTTACTGAGTCTGTCGACTCACAGTTTACGTTCATGTGTAGGTAAAGGCAAGGCTATAGCTGATGGACCGTGAGCGAGCTTATGAGATTGTACATGTCGGGGCGGTTAGGCCAGGAGCGTACGATCCTCGGGACAGCAAGGCTGATTTTTTTTTGTAACTGGTCGTTAGACGACTTTTATTTTATGTAACAGTTAAACAGTTAAATCTTTTGTAAATGATTTTATTATCGGGATCCCGAGTCTTTTGTAATATTGTTTTATAAGTTTAATTAAAAAGCAAAATTTTAATTAATCACGTTTTTCCATAAACCTCGTTGATTAGGAACGAGCTGCACAGTACATTTAAAAATCACGTAATACGCCTAAGTTAGTTAGGGTGTTACATCACCCTTGGTCCAGCTTTTTGATCCAACTCATCTGAGTTCAAGTAGCTTGGCATATAAAAAGAAGAAAACAAATAAACAAAGTTAGTCCAGAATCATAAATCCAATTGGATAATAATTCACTAAAACTCTTAAAGTTTATAAATAAAAATACCTTGTTTCTTTGCAAGAAGTTTAGGACACTCGGGTTTCCAATGACCTTTCTCATTGCAGTAGAAATACTTTCCTTTGAGTGTAGCATCACCAGAAGCAGCAGCCTTTTTGTTTTTCATGGCTTTTGCACGTTTCTTGGTGTTCTTCCACTTCTTCTTCGATTTGGGTTTCGAAGCAGAGGCAACATTTGCTTCAAGTTTTATCGTCCCATTACCATTCCCAGGATTGTGAGGTTTACTCCCTTTCTTCTTGGGTCCTCCAATCAAATTTTGATAAGTTTGAAGGTCATTGACTAACTCATGAAAGTCTATTTCCTTCTTATTCATGACATAATTTGATGTGTATGGTAGAAATGCTGGAGTTAGACTATTCAAGATAAGGCTTACTTGAGTAGCACTATCCATTTCAGCACCATGATCCTGGGCTTCTTGGAAATAACTTGCCATGAGGAGAACATGATCACGCGCGTTTTGATGGGGTTCCATCCGTGCATTGATGTACTTCTTAGTCGCGTCAAAGCGAGACTGAAGTGATGCCTCACCGAATACTTCATTTAACTTCGTCATAACTTCAGCAGCCTTTTCGGTTTTAGAAAACCGAGTTTTGAGGGTGTCAACCATGCTGGAAAGCATAAAGTATAGAGCTTTGTCATTTGCTTTCTACCAACACTCATACTTTTCTTTCACAGTTTTGGATGTATTATCCCCAGGCACTTCAGGTGACGGCTCAGTTAAAACAAACAAGGCACTTTCTCCTATGAGAGCAATATTAATGTTCTCATTCCATTTAGGAAAGTTAGATCCATTCAGCTTATTTTCAGTCAACAATGATAACATGGAATTCATCATGATAATACAGGATACTACAAAATAATAGAAATCAACAAATAGAAATCAATAATGGTTTAACACAAAATCAATTCAGAAATTATAAGCACATAGCAAGTAGGAATGATAAGAGAAAATACTTAAAAAAAATTCAATCCTAAAAAAATTTCAAGGTTTTTCAACAAACTAATATCAGTGTCCCGTTTAGGCGAGAGTCAAAGCTACCATCTATTGAATAGAGTTGTCAGCTCATCTAAAATGTTAAACATTCTAGCAACCTTTTATTCGATCAAGATTGGAATCCAGCGTTGTCCCGTTTAGGCGAGAGTCAAGGCTATTCTATCTTATGAGCTTCTACCATTGTTTCGCAATTTGCAAGTCAAATATGGTCGCCACCATTAGGGTGATCTATACCATATAAAACACTTACAAACTACTTATCTTTCGAGATTAAACGGTGCGAAATTGCTAATGAACGTTCCTCCATTAGGGAGGATTACTCACTAAAACAAACGCGATGTAAAACAAACAATGGAGATCGAATATCTTAATAATAATAAAGCTCATTCTTTAAAAGTATTTTCTTTAATATTCTAATAAATATATTCATTAAATTCGAATTTTGAATTAGAGTTCAAAATAAGAATTTAATATAATATTTATAAAATTATACTTAGATGGTGATTGAAATGAAATGAATTATTTCCATCTTAATAGTAATTTTAAATATAAATATTAAGGAAATTAATTTAAGTTGTATTAATTTAAATTAATTAGCAACTTAAAATTTTCTTGAGAATATATTTATTGTATTCGAAAAATAAAATATAAAAACTATACAAATTTTCGAAAATACTTAAATAATAAATACTTAGAAAAAGTACTTCAAGCAAAAATATCACCTATCTAGATTTTCTTTTGAATAGTTAATTCAATTTCTAATAATATATTTTAAATTCATTTATTTTAAATTAATCAATAAATGAAAAAATCATTGATCTAAGTTGATCCAAGAATTAATTAAAATAAATAATTAATTTACAACTTAATCTATTTTTCAAGGAAAATTCAAAAAATATTGCATAATTAAAATACAATTTTCAAAATTTATTAATAAAATAAAGAAAAATATATTTTGAAAATTATTTAAATTTAAGTTGAAAAATTAAATTTCAACCTAAGAATAATTTTTTTATTTAATTAAGTGTCATGAAAAACAAATATTTAAGTATCATAATGAAAATCAACTTAGATATTTAAATTTTTCAATTTAATTAAATGTATTAAATTCAAGAGATATATAATTAAGTGTAGAGAAAGCTTAATTATTAATCTTTAGTTTAATACTAGGAAAAATATACTTAAATTAAATTGTACCAAAATTAATTATTTAAATAATTAATTTCACAATGTATAATATTTTTCTATTTAATATTAGAAATAATAAGTATTCTAGAAATAACTATCTAGAAAATATCTTATTTGACTAAGCATCTTTTCAACAAAAATTTGAAAAAGTATCTAATTTAAGTTGTTATAGAAAAAATCTAGAACTTAAATATTTTCAAATTTAAATTTAATATCAAAAATTAAGTTGTAACCACTTAATTTGAAAAAATATTCCATTTTAAGTTTAAAACTAACTTAAAAAATATCTTTAAGAATCTTTAATAGTTAATGCCTAGAATTCCTCAACTTAATTTTAAATTTAAATAAAATATTCAAATTTAAGTTAGATAAGAAAAATCAGTTAATATAACTAATTTATAACTTAAATAGGAATATTTAATTTAAATAAGCTCCAGAAAGAATCTAGTTAGTTAAAATTCTTTATTTAATTAAATACAAGAAAAATACAAATTGTTTGTCTAGAAATAATATCTAAAACTAAAAGTGTTTTTCTTAAAATTAACTTTAAAATATTAAAATGAAAATAAATTTCATATATTTTAAAAGTTAATTATGTTGCTAATTCAATTTTATTAGGTCAAACTAATATAATTAACCTAGTACAGTTATTCAAATCAGGCAAATGGGCCTTCACAATTGGGGTAGTTCATGTGAGGGGGTGCTGGGTTCAGTATGTCGTACCCACTTCTATGGCTTCCAACTCTCTCACAAGGCCCAAAAGAGAGGAATTTAACCTTAAAATAAATAATTGTTATTAATTGAATAGGTCCAAAATCTAAATGGACCTAAATAAAATCTATCATAGTGTGACATTTTATTTAGCAACAACCTATATGCATCTATATAATAAAATAAACATATAGGCTCACACAGGCACACACTTGGATGGATCCTATCATGTTGCTAGGTCATACACAGATGAAAGAAGATTGTAAAATTTACCTGTTACAAATTATTAACTTGACCAAGGGAGTCATGAGTTAAAATCAGATTATTGGATCTCTTAACAAGTTAACCATGGCTATTTGCAATCAAGTAATAATAGGTTTTGAAAACTTACAAGCAAGCAAAAAACATATACTTCTGCAACAAGGTTAGCTGGATAGTTGGAAGTAGGATTTATTTAATTTTAAATAAATAAATTTCGAAAATAAAATAATTAAATAAATAAATAAAATTAATATTTAATTTTTCGAAAAAAGCATAAAAAAAATATTAATTTATTTTCGAAAAAATAAAAAAAATTTAATAATATAAATTTAATTTCGAAATTATTTAAAATAAATATTTAAAAATTAAACCTACAATTTTGAAAAATTAGGTTTCAACTAACCTAAATATCATTTCAAAAAATTTGCTAACTACTTTTAAAAATTAAATGTGATTTTATAAATAAAAAATTAATTAAAAATTAAAAAAGATAAATTAAATATCTTTTCAGATTTTAAATTTAATTTAAATAAATAAAATAATAAAATTTAAAAGTTAACAAAATATCTTACATCTATTTAAAATTACATGATTATAGTTATCTTATTTTAAATTTAAATAAGGTCAAATAATTTTAAAAAAAATTAATTTAAAAAAAATAATATCTGACCTTAAATTTAAAAATAAGATAAGATATAATCAAATTTAAAAATAAGATAGATAATTAAGCAAAAAAGATAGATATTTACTAATTTCAAATTCAAATTACACTAATATCATGAATTAAATTAAAAAAAATGTTAAATAATTTAATTATGATAATTAGAATTGAAATAGGAATAGTAAATGTCTAAATACAAAACTACACAAAAAATCGGAACTTAAATCCATGAAAAAGCATGAAAAAACGAAGAAAAACAAAAAATTTGCGAGTTGTACGGACGGGATGCAGTGCATACCCGTCCGCGCGCGCAGATGGGGAGCTGGGCCGAGAAACCTCGGCGGAAGGGGTGACACGCAAGATTTCCGCGCGCATATGAGGCTTCAGACAAGCGCTGGGCGAGCTGCTTGTCTGAATGCACTCTCTCCGCGCGAGTGGGTGAGTGCAGCAGCCCTATCTTTTTTTCGAATCTACAAAAAATCATAACTAATTCAAATTAAATCGAAAATGAGTTCTGTAAAAAAGTAACTTGTTTAATTTTTTCCATAATATCCAATAAAAATAATTCCAGAAACAAAATTTCAATTATTTTTCACGAAAATTTACAAACATCAATAAATCATCATATAACACTCAATACAACATGAAACCATCCAAATAATAAACAATCGTTTTAAAGTCGATATTTCTTGCAAGCAAATCAATTACCATGGCTCTGAGGCCAGTTGTTGGATATTATTTTACCAGGATCTTAGATCTACTCACAAGTATGTTGTTTAACACCCTAAATATGAACTTTCTAAAACGATAAAATAAACACATATAAAGTTAAGAAAACCTTACATTGATGCAGCGGAATTAATGTCTCCTTCCACTCAGATCTCTAACTCTTGTATCCTTTTTGTCGCAGAGCATAATCAAGATCTGAGCCCGAATGTCCTTCTCTTTGAGTTTGATCCTTCACAGTCTTCCAATCTATGATTGAGTTACTACTTGTTGTGTGTGAGAACTTACTCTATCACTAGGGTTCAAAATTTTGAAGAGGAAAAGAGAGAGAGGGGTTTCGGCCAATAGAAGAGAATCGGGAAGGCTCAATTTTTCTGAAGAGAGAAATTTCTGTCAGAAGAATAATGAAAAGTATGTGATTTGACTGAGCCATCACTTTCTATTTATAGGCAACTACTAGGTTTAGGTTAGGAATTATTTGGCATTAAAATAATGAAAATATCAATTTGAAATTCCACAATAAGTGGGCGGCCAAGGAGTATAGAATGGGCCCCACTAGATTTTGCAGTTTTCACAAATTTTATTTCTATTTTCTCAAAAATGCCAATTTTCAAATTCTAACCATTTAAATGTCAAAACTAATTATTTAATAACTAAAATAGATTATTAAATAATATTGTCATTTAATTTAATTATTAACTAGACATATAAATTCCATTAATAAACAAATAAACCTAGAATCTCTTTTCTTTATAATTTCGCCCCTGCTTAGTGAAAATTCACAAATTAGACATAGTCTAACTTTAGAATTATAATTGATCAATCACGAATCAATTAGTGAGTCTTACAAGCAGTATGTTCTCAACTAGAATGGGGACCATGGATCTATATGCTGAGCTTCCAATAAGTGAACCGAATTTACCAAGTAAATTCCTACTTATTAATTCTTCGTTGAATCCACTCTTAGAACTTAGAATTGCACTCTCAGACTTATATAGAGCATATTATATGTTCCACGATATAGATATGCTATCTCATTTAACCATTGTTATAATCTTATTGTGATCAAAGATCCTCTATATAGATGATCTACATCGAGATGGGATAATTTTACCGTTCTCACCCCTTAATGTATTTTGCCCCTTAAAACACTTAGCTTCCTGTAAATGGTGTTTAGTGATCTAATAATTAGTCAGTTAAACAAGAGCTCATCCATTTACTTCTATTTGCTAAGCTCGAAGGGAATCATCACTTGACTTCTATACACCAGTAGAAGCTATAGATTCCATATTTATGTTTAGCACTCCCACTCAATCATACTATCATGTTCCCAAAATATACGTATCACCCTGACCCAAAAGTAGGCTTAACTAATAAATCAAAGAACATGAATAGTACTCCTGAGATGAGCCTAAGCATATCAGGATTTAGATTCTTTTAATCTTAAGATCAACTACTGATATTGACTTGGAAAGATATATAACGGTAAGTTTGTAATATCTTAACTTAGTTGCAATATCGGTCCAGTCCAATGTATACTCCATATATTCGAAACTAGTATACTTTACTACTATCCTGGAAAGAACATAACACTTACTCCAAGTGTAAGTACACATCATCGCTGATTATCACATTAGTGTAAATCCAAAACACTGATGAAACAGGGACTTAGTCTTTTGATTCATATGATCACAATCACATTCCACTGTGTTGACGATACTATAATTGTGAATAAACATATGATCTGGATTTAACTGATTCTGTGTGTAAATGTAATAAACATATTAGACCATTAGCATGTAAAATTCATGCAAACATAAATCACTTCAAATTTCTTATATTGATAACTAATCAGATTGTAAAGAGTTTTATTTAGGGCATAAAACCCAACAAAATACTCAGAACCACCTCGGGCTTTTACCTTCAGAGGTCCGCAAACATCTGAATGCACTAACCCTAAGGGTTGTTTGGCACGCTCTCCCTTGGCAAAGAAAGAACGTTTGGTCATTTTTCCTTCTAGGGATGACTTGCATACTGGCAATTCACCTAAGATGACATTTTTCAATGGACCGTCCTTCGTTAGCCTATTGAGTCTATCAAAACCTATATGACCTAAACGTAAATGCCATAGATAAGCTTGATCATCATTATCAATTTGTTTTCTCTTAAGGCTTCTAGGTTTAGCTACATTGAAAAGTTCAGTGTTTAGTGAGATTTGCGTATCAGGTCTTAGAACATAAAGCCCTTGTTCCATGTTAGCAACACATATATGAAATCCATCATGAGAAATTGAACAATTTAAACTCGAAAAATTCAATATATAAAATTGTTTTTGTAAACATGAAACACTAATCAAGTTTCTACTAAAGTTTGGAATATATAAAACATTTTGTAAAAGTAAAAATCTTTTTGTATGAAACTTGATACGGGCTGTTGCTCTAGCTTTAACTGATACTAACTCGCCATTTCAAACTTTTAGCTTTAACTCATCTGGGTGAAGATTCTCGCAAGTTTCAAGTAGCTGCAATGAAGAACATACATGGTTAGTAGATCCAGAATCAACAATCCAAGTGGATTTGTCATTCCCTAAAACACATGATTCAAAGACAAAAGCATCACCTTCGTTTGAATTGTCTAGAAGCCTGGGACATTGTTCTTCTTTATGTCCCTTTCCATTACAATTCGCACATAGAACATGATGTCTGATAATTGTATTTGAAGAGGCAGCTTTGTTAGAGCCCTCATGCTTAATCCTCTTCCTCTGATTAAAGTTTGCAATACCAGGAGGTCCCATTGCAATCAAATTCCGCTCATGGGCCTTCAACTCAGTCTCGAGTTTGTCCATGTCGGAGGAGTGAGGATTGTTCAACAAGTAATACAGAACAAAGCCATCATACTCCGGAGGAAGACTATTAAGGATGAGTCGTAGCCATTGTTCCTTTGATAAATCAATTCCAAGTAGATTTGCCTTTTGGAACTTTAGATTCATCAACAATAGGTGCGAGTTAATGCAACTACCAGGATGCATTTTCACACTATTGAGTTCTTTTGCCAAGATACTAACTAGGAGTGGATCGGGGTGAGGGTTATTCATATTGGCACTACAACATATCAATAAACAGAAGTAAGGTTTTGGTTCTATAAATTCATACACAAGTTCAGAAAATAACAAATAATCACATATGTTATAAAAATACTAAATCTAAGATAGTTTATTTTTCAAGGTTTCCAACAAACTGATACAGTGTCCTGTTTAGGCGAGAGTCAAAGCATCATCCATTGAATAGAGTTGTCAATTCATCTAAAATGATAAACATTCTAGCAACCTTTTATTCGATCAAGATTGGAATTCAGCGTTGTCCCGTTTAGGCGAGAGTCAAGGCAATTCTATCTTATGAGCTTCCACCATTGTTTCATACTCTTGTAAGTCTTATACAGTCGCCACCATTAGGGTGGTCAAAACTAATATAAAAAACTTATAAGAATACTTATCTTTCGAGATTAAACGGTGCTAACTTGCTAATGAATGTTCCTCCATTAGGGAGGATTACTCACTAAAACAATAGCTATGTAAAACCAACAATGGAGATCGAATTTCTCTTTATAAAAGCTCATTATTTAATATATGTATTTTGTTTAATCATTTATATTCCATATATCAATAATGAAATATTACAAATTAAAGTTAAAAAAAACTTTAATTAAATTTCAAAATGGAATAAATTTGAAAAATATCTTATTTAAGTTGTTTAGAGAAATCTAAAATATCCAACTTAAATATTCTTCAATCAATGACTTAATTAAATATTAACAATTAAGTGGTGACCACTTAATTTAGAAGATATTTCATTTTAAGTTTTCCATATTTATAAAATATCAACTTAAAAAATATCCAAAGAATCTTAATAACCAATTCCTAAAATTTCTCCACTTAATTTTATAATAGGAAATTCAAAAGATATTCAAATCTAAGTTGATTTGTTAGATATAACAAAATCTCAACTTAAATAGGAATATTTTATGAAATTAAGCTTCAAAAAGAATTTAGATGGTTATAATTCTTTATTTAATTAAACACAAGAAAAATACATATAGTTTTCTAGAATATTATTCATCAAACTATGTTTTTCTTAAATTAATTTCAAGGAAGAATGAAATTAATTATGTTGCTAATCAATTTTATTAGGTCAAACTAATTTAATTAACCTAGCACAGTTATCCAAATCAGGCAAATGGGCCTTCACAATTGGGGTTGTTCATGTGAGGGGGGGCTGGGTTCAGTATGTCGTACCCACTTCTAAGGCTCCCAACTCTCACACAAGGCCCAAAAGAGAGGAATTCAACCTTAAAATGAACAACTGTTATTAATTGAATAGGCCCATTAACTAAATGAGCCTAAATAAAATCTATCAAGTTATGACATTTTATTTAGCAACAACGACCTATATGTATCTATAACAGAAATTAAACATATAGGCTCACACAGACACACAGATTTGGATGGATCCTATCATGTTACTAGGTCATACACAAATGAAAGAAGAATGTAAAAATTACCTGTTACAAATTATTTACTTGACCTATTGACCATTGAACCATGGGTTAAAATCAGATCATTGGATCTGTGAAGAACTTAACCATGGCAATTTAGATCAAGAAATAATAGGTTTTAGAAAACTTACAAACAATCTAAAACACATACTCCAACAACAAGTTAGATTTGGATAGTTGGATGTAGGATTTATTTAATTTTTAAATATATTTCGAAAAATAAAAAAAAAAATCGGTTTTAAAAAAAATATTTAAAGTTTAAACCTACAATTTTTGAAAAATTTGGTTTTAAGTAACCTAACTTACCTTTTAAATTTCATGTTATTTAATAAATTAAATGTTCAATAAAATAGAAAATGGCAAATACATACCCTTTTCTTATTTTACAATTTAATTTAAGTAAAAAAAGTAACAAAATTTAAAAAGTTAACAAAAATATCTTATTTCCCTTTTTAAAATACCATGATTATAGTAATCTTATTCTAAATAAGGTCAAGTTACCAAAAAAAATATCTGACCTTAAAAAAAAAAAAAAATAATTAAATTTTAAAGGAAATAAGAAAAGAGGTAAGCAAAAACTTGATTTTTTTCCTATTTTCAAAATCAAATTTCACTAATATCTAAAATTAATTTTGAAAAATCAAATTAATTTATTTCTGATAATTAGATTTGAAATTTGAAAAACAAAAATCAATATGCAAAACTACACTAAAAATCGGAAGTTAATTCCATGAAATAGCATGAAAAATCGAAGAAAACGAAAAAATTGATGAACAGTACGGATGGTATGCATAGCATACCATTCCGCGCGCGCATCTAGGGAGCTGGCCGAGCTTTCACGGCGCAGTGAGGCTACATGCAGCCATTCCGCGCGCGTGGGAAGAGTGCTCATCATCCCGATTTTTCCAATTTTCAAAAATTCATAACTAATTCAAATTAAATCGAAATCGAGTTCTGTAAAAAAGTAAATTGCTTAGAATTTTCCAAACTATCCAATAAAAATAATTACAGAAACAGAAAAGTAACAATTTTTCCCAGAATTAACAAACAACAATCAAACATCAATATGACATACAAAGCAACATGATACCATCCAAATCACAAACAAATCGTTTTAAGTCCAAATTTCTTGCAAGCAAATCAATTTACCATGGCTCTGGTGCTAGTTGTTGGAATTATTTTACCAGGATCTTAGATCTACTCACAAGTATGTTGATTTAACAACCTAAATATGAACTTCTAAAACGATAGAAAATTAAACACATAAAAGTAAGAGAAATCTTACATTGTGTGCAGCGGAATATATGTCTCCTCCCACTCAGATCTCTAACCCTTGATTCTTTTCTTTCGCAGAGTATAATCAAGATCTGAGCCCGAATGTCCTTCTTTGTTGAATCTGAATTCTACACAGCCTTCCTCACTATGATTGAGGTATTACTTGATGTGTGTGGGCACTACTCTATCACTTAGAGGATTTCGAAAAACAGAGAAGGTAGAGAGAGAGAGAGAGTGGCGGCTTCAAGATGATTTTTGAGTGAAAGAAAACAATGTTAAAGTGTGTGTAAAACCTGAAGCCTTTACCTTCTATTTATAGAAGACCACAGAAGGTTATGGTTTAATTACTTGGCATTAAAAAATGAAAAGTAAATGGGAAAAGGGAAGCAAAGGCGACCGGCCTAGGCAATGTGGAAACAAGCCTTCCACTTTTCCAACTTTCCTTTTCCATCATTCCTAGTTTCCCATTTTGTCAAAAACTGCCAATTCTCTTATTCAACCATATAAATGTCAATTCTAATTATTTAATAATTATAATTAATTATCAAATAATATATTTTCATTTATTTATTAATAATAAATCTAATCAAAGTTTTCCAATTAATAAATATACCCTTCAAATTCTCTATTTACTGTTTTGCCCTTAATAAGTGATAAATTCTCAAATAGACATAGTCTAACTTGAGAATTATAATTGATCAATTAAAATCAATTAAATGAGTCTTACAAGTAATATTGTCTCAACTAGTGAGGGGACCATGGGTCTATATATCCGAGCTTCCAATAAGCAGATCAAGAATTTACAACTTAAATTCACTGAATTATTAATTCTTCGTTGAATCCACGCATAGAACTTAGAATTGCACTCTCAGTTATATAGAACGCTCTATATGTTCCACCATATAGACACGTCATTAGTTATCCATTGTTATAATCCTAATTTGATCAATGATCCTCTATATGGTTGATTTACACTGTAAAAGGATTTAATTACCGTAACACCCTACAATGTATTTTATCCTTAAAACACTTAACCCTGTACAAATGATATTTCAGCTAAGTGAAATGAGTACTCCACCATTTATTTTCGTTTGGTTAAGCTCGAAGGAAATCATCCTTTAATTTCTATTCACCAGATAGAAGCTATAGATTCCATATTTATGTTAGCGCTCCCACTTAATTGCACTACCGTGTTCCCAAAATGTACGTATCACCCTGACCCAAAAGTAGACTTAACTAACAAATCAAAGAACACGAATAATACTCTTGAGATATAACCTAATCATATCAGGATTTAGATCATTTGATCTAGGATCAACTAAGTGATATTGAATTGAATAGATATTACGGTAAGTTTAATAAATCTATTTTAAAGTTCAATATCGGTCCATTCCAATGCATACTCCATGCATCCAACCCAAGCTTTACTTTAACCAATGTTCTGGAAAGAACATAGCATTTCTCCAAATGCAATTGAACTCTGTTGTAGATTGTCATATCAGTAAAACCCAATGTTATGATAAATCTAGGAATCTTTATTCACATAGTCATGTTTACTTTCCACTGTGTTGACACCACAATAAACATGATCAAGTATGTGAAAAGGGTTTGAATGAATTTATAAATCAAAAGGACAAACAATTGATAAGGTGAGCCAAAACATACACAATGAATGAAAAATACTTCTGTTACTTTATTGATATTGAATAATTTGGATTACATTGAAATAGAGTTTTATTTAGGGCATAAAACACAACACCCTCTATCTCTTCTTTGGGTCGAGTTTCACCCGCAAAGAAGAAGAAACAAAATTACTATCATCCTAGAGGGTCCTTCCGGAGGTGACTAATCTCCTGAAGCTCCTACAAATTATTAAGCTCCGGATGCGATTAATATAACACGTTCCGTATGGCCACGTATTTTGAGAAACTGCCACATGGCTAATTCCTAAAGTGCCACGTATTTTGAGAAAATCCCAAGCAATAAGTACTAAATTTGTCGCTTTTATTCTAGATTATATATATACATATATGTATTCAAAGTATTAATCATCAAGCATCATTTAATGTTAATGAAATTCTAAGTTAACAATTTTATCACTTACACTTTGACTTCATTAGCATTTAACCCCGAAAATTTAAATTTTGGCCGTAATATCCCCAAAACTCATTTTTTTGTTAGCGATTAGCTGTTTCTATCCAAAATTCTCTGTTAAATGCCATATTTGACTATCTACGTGTACACTCTTGTACACGTGTCAAATTTACTTTGGTCCATCTAAAATATTTATTTCAAAAAAATAAATAAATAATTATTAAACATAAAAAATAAAGTAATAAATAATTATTAAAAGAAAAATTATCAGATTGTCACCTTCGCTATCTCCCTCACCTTCTCTCCTCTCGCCCTTTTCACTCTCGCTTGCTTTATGCTCTAGACACGACGTCAGTCTTCCCATCACCAGCGTACGACATGCACTGCACGAAGAGAACGACCACCCTCTGAAACCTCCACCTGTGCAAGCCTTGCCTGACTCGAGTCGACAACGAGGCGAATGGTTCAATCAAAGTCGTGGCTCGCAAAACCTTTAATCCATTTTCCAGCGTGATTCTGGCACCGTTTGGATAGTGGATGGTACGGTTGAGCTCGTGAGGTCTAGGAGAACAAAACCCCTGAATGGATCGGGCTTGAAGATCGTCAGAATTGGGTGTTGACGTTCGTCGGCATCCATGGAGTTTCGAGATGTTGGTGGCTTCAAGACCTCCTCTCGACTAACAGTCTCCAATTTTTATTCTCCATTGCATGGGCTTCCCGATCCCATGGTTCACTACCCCTTTCATCACTATTGAACTTGGGCAACCACCTTGCCTGTGGTTCAATGGCGATGCTTCATTTTGAGTATCCAGATTTCATTCTAAACTTTGAAATTATTATTAGGCAATCCAAATTTGAATATGGAAAATATAATGATGGTGCTTGTAATGAGGGTGGTTCGGTGGCGATAGTGAGGGTGGTTCGGTGGTGATCATGTAGTGGTTGTGCTGCCACAGGAGAAAGTGAAAGAGAAGAAGTTGAGTGAAAGTAAACTCTTTTTATAATTTAAAATAACATTTTTTAAAGTTAATTTAATTTTTTAATTTTTAAACAATAATATTATAAAGACTAATGTAATTTTGACACTTGTACATGTACAAGAGTGTACATGTGGATAGCCGAACATTACATTTATTAAGAAAACTTAGATGAAAAGCTAACTGCATGTTTGACATTATTACTAGAAAACTGTTTTTTGTTTTGAAAAACAAAAAATTATTTTTCGAAAATAATATTTAGAAAACAAAGTTACAAAAAACAAGAATTTTAAAAACAACAAAATGTTATTTTGTGTTTTAAAAACTAATTCACTTTTGGTTAATATTGTTTTTAAAAAACACTAATCAAACGTAACTTGTTTTTTAAAAACTTTAAAAATTATTTTTTGTTCTCATTTCTAAAACAATTTTTTAAAAACAAAAAACAGAAAACAATACCAAACATACTCTAAATTGCTAATAAAATACGAGTTTTGAAAATGTTTCCACTAACATTTGAGATTTGGGGGTTAATAGATATTTATATTTAAGGTTATACCGACTCAAATAATAATAAATTGGCGTTTTGTTTACTCATGTGGTCTAATAGGTTACACATTTTAGTTCCTTGGTCCAAAGAATGAACGACGAACTCCAACTTGAATGTCATAATCAAACATGTTTATGCATACATTAGTTAAGAGTCTCAAGACAAGATCTGACACAGCAAAAGCTTTTCAAACATTTATGCATTCAATAACTTCACCGTGGTAGTAGATTTCAATTGAAAAAAGAATTTATATTTTAAAAACAAGCATTTCACATTCAAAACCCTGGCCTGGGAATTCGTTGAGGGCTGCAGAAGGCACAAATAAAATAGTGAAACAAGAAGATATTGCCAAATTATAGATAAGGCTCATCATACCAAAATAAGGAAAATAGGAAGGGAAAGCATCAAACAAAAGAATGAATACTTGTTCTTGTATTGCTTGGGTGAAATGAAACCTATACACTATGTTGTGGGACAAAAAGAAAAGCAACAAGGTGATGAAAAAGCTCCCACCCAACCCTAGGATCGAGCCACTGCCTCCGCTTTGCAAACAGGGCAAGTATTTTTATGGGAAAGCCAATGTCTTATGCATTCTGTATGAAAACCGTGTCCACAGTCCAGCTTACCCATGTCATCATCTGTTTCAAATTCCTCCTGTACACACACAAGCATGTTACATAGATACACAAACATAAACGAAAAACATATTGAACCAATTAAGAGCTCTGGAGAGTTTAGTAAGAAAGCTTACCTGACATATGCTGCACTTCTTATCTGCTTGCACAGGCAAACGTGACCAATCATTTGAAATCGAGAGCTTGATTTTCCTTAGACAACGACCTATTTCCTCTTCTTTTAGTCCAGTATTCACATAACCAATTCTTTCACCCAGATCAAGGAGTTCCTGTTTTAACACCAAACCAAAAGAACATACGAAATTCAAATTAGCATTAGACGAAAATATTATTGAACAACTCATTCGAGAAAAAAAAAAACTCATAATTAACAATACCTCATAAGACATGTGATCAACATCAAGTCTCATTTCCCTAAACCGATCGTGTATGTCTACTCTGTTACCCATTAGCAGACCACTGTGGAGCATCATTATCTGCACCCAGCCAGTATATACATGAATCATGATGTATTTTTGAGCATATAATCATATTAAATTTGTTAGAAAAATAATGTCAAATAAAAGTTTCAACTGACAGCAAATTGAATTTTATTATTAACAACCTTTCATCTAACCAGGAAAAATAAAATGCTGACATTCCATGTGGTCATACTGTTATAGTGAAACGAGTTATAACTGATAGCGATCATGAAAGGAAGACCAAAATCATGGAATGAAGATCAACAACTATATAAACAACTTCACCAAGGAAGACGTCCTTGCATATTATTTGAATCCTAGCATGCATAGTTTTAAATGATAGAGCTTTGTATTCGTTACAACCTATTGAATTAAGCTATCTTGCATGAGAATGAGATGGAAGTTAAACTGCATCATGAAATCATACATTTGTCCAACTGAGTGTTTATTTTGAACAGATAATCAGCAAGTTGGGAAACTAAATTCTTCTTCAATGCCACAGAATATGTTTACTTGACTAAAACTGAGAAATTTTAAGCTTATGTCCTTCATCAATAAACACTGCCAGTTAATAATAAAAAAAATGAAATAATCTCCACTTTTTTCTGAAGATATATCATCATCTCCTTTCAAATGACCCAAACTTGTGTTGTGCTATTAATTCACTAATTTATGTCCTAAGTCTACTTTCTTACCCTCAGAATTAAAAAAAGAGTGTGTTTTCTTTAAGAAGTGGTATCACAACCTATTTCTCAATCAGGTCATCCGCAAATAAACTGAAAATGGAAAAGATCATTTTTGGAGAGAATTATAATTCTGTCAAAGATAACCAGCAATTTCTTCAAATCATGAAACTCTAGCATATTGCTAGACAAGTCCCCGTCAGGAATTTAAACCTATAAGGAAACGAGCTATGGATCTAACCACACAAACGTAACTCTCGTGGATCATAAGATAACATACAAATAATTATACAAGTCCATGTTAATGATGAGATGATGCCACCAATGATTACAGAGGAGCAATGAATCTTACAACAGGCATCCCTCCGTCAAAATTTTGCAGGATTTCATTAATATTTTCTCCACTACTACTAGCATCCTTAAAAGTTAAAATAACAGAGTATAACTAAATTTATCCAGACAAATATGGATGAGAATAAGTCAAAATTTTCAGTTGATTAAACATGAGAGTTATGTGAAATAGCAAAGTGGATAAGAAAGGGTTATAAACAAAAACAGAACAACTAGACAAGTAAAGTACCTCAGCAAGACCTTCAGGGGAAGGATGTCGAACATGGCGAAAATATCTTGCTCCGAAAACCTCTGACCCGGGGCGTTCCAACAAGAAGTCAGGTTCAGAATCAAAAAATGAAGGTTCAGGAGTGACAGTTCGCCTTGCTGTACAAGAACGCTGCAACAAGATCGATTTTTTTATGAACAAGAAAGAAGTAATAAAATGAATTAACAAAATGAATATCAACTGACATAGAAAAAGGGATGCAAATAGAGCTCACACTTTTGTTTATTAAATAGCAAGAAAGAGTTTACACTTGTACAATGAGCCTGAAAGGTAGACAAAGAGACTAATCCTATTTAGACTAATCTTTAATTGATTATGAATTATGACACTTAAACAGACTAATCCTATTTAGACTAATCTTTAATTGATTATGAATATTTATGACACTTAAAACAGACAAATCCTTTGATTACCAAGAAGGTTTTTTATTTTACTGTTTTTCATGAAAATAATATAATATAAAAAATCCTTTAGGCTGAAGATCACACTAAGCTTATCATAACTACTCCCATCTCACCTTCCACAAACTTACTCCCTCCTTAAAATAGGAAGAGGATTATTAGATAACCAAAGCCATTAATTCAACCGAGAATTTGTTTTACGATAATAACTAATCAAAAGTTTAAATGTGCACGCATTAACCCATTGAAATATATTTTGGGTAACTAAAATATACCCCCACAGAAAACGAACAAACTCCATATTAAACAGCATAAAACAAACGCCAAAAGAACCCCAAAAGACCAAACCAATATATAATGAGCCATAAACGACTCGAAACATAGAGCATTTAAAATATATGTATAATTGTATATATATTATGTGTATAAAAATGGTTTAAAGGCTATCAAAGTTCACACGGACCCGGAGCCGAAAGAATAATAATAATAATGAAAAGAAATACCCGATCAAGGTTTGAGAGTAATTGGTAAACAGTATATTCAGATCAGGCACTGATAAACAAACTCAACAACGAGCTAACAAAATTTCAAAACAAAAGCACATGAAGTCTGAAGCCTTACAAAGGCATGAGACACAAAATATAAACATAAATGTAAGAGAAATCATATATAAGCTTTACCTCTCTATCTCTATGGCCGCTGGTCATCTTATCTCCATCAATCTTACCTCTTCCAGAAACATTTCTCCTGGCCACAACACAGTCAACCGAGGCATCGGCCGAGAACCCAATTCCAGGACCACACCAAACATCTTGAAAATCCACACAACTAGCCGAATTGAATACAGAATTGGACCCATCCACGAGACCCTGGTGAAGGGCACTTCTGTCCTTTCCACTCTCTTTGCTGCCATTATTATTGTTGTTACTATTACCATTATTACCATTCCTCTTCTGCTTTTTCTTCTTCACCTTCTTCCCTTGCCAATCCGCCGAGCTACGAATCACTGCAGGTACAGAGACTTGCTGTGAGGACCCTGCTGTGCATCCTAGTCCTCTGAAGTTCGAAGAAGTGAAGTTATTTTTCTTCTTGTTGTGAAGGTTCAAGGGTATGGTTTCATTTGGGTTATTGGTGTTGTTGTTATTGGTCGAGAAAGTAGAGAGAAGGAGAGAAGAAATAGTGGATTTGCAGCGAGTGGATTGAATAATGGATGGGATTTCATGTGGGTGTGGATCTGTTTCTGAAATAAGTTGGCCAAATTGTCTTCTGGGTCTTCTCAATTTGACGTGCTCTGCCATTGTTGAAGTGTCTGTAAGAACAGGCATGGTAGTCTTTGGTTCTCCCTCTTCTCTAAAAATGGAGAGAGAGAGAGGTTAAAAGTTTGGGAACAAGTTTGTGACTTTTTAGATATGAATAATAATGGAATAAATATGTGATTAAGTTAAGAGAGAGAGCGAGAGAGATAAAAAAAATAATTACATACAATATTAATTTTTATAAAATTTTCAGATTTTTAATTTAATTTTTTTTTTATATATATATATTTTTGCGTTATTTTATAAAAATATAAAAAACATAACAACAAAAAAATATAAAAAATAATATACAAATAATAAAATATTAACAATATGAAAATACAAATATAATTTTTTTTTTAAAAAAAATCTTTTATATAAATAAAATTTGAAAAATTATAAAAATATTAAAAATGCCATACCAACAGTATTTTTATTATTTTTTTTATTTTTTATGAAACTATCAAAAAAAAAAAAAAACTAGTGAATTTAGCATTTGAGTTTGAGGGAGAGAGTGAGCCTAGAATATCGAACAAGTTTGGATTTTAGTTTTTGGATTTAAGCTGAATATAAAAATTGGATTTTTTAAATCTGTTTTGGTTAAAGAAACCATCTGGGTGCGGTGATTTGGAATCAAACCTCTCAGTTAAACTTTTCGGATGTGTTATGCAGCGAAGTAACTCCTTGTCGTCTGGCTCTTTCGATTGCTAGGGACATCAGCTCTGAGTTTGTTATTGTAGAGAGCGACTCGATGATAGTTATCAATCCTCTTAATGGAAATGAGTCTTACTGGACAATTAAAAACTATGTCTCATTTTGTAATAGTTATTTTCCCTTATTTAGTAGTTGTATTTTCTTTAATATTAGTAGAACTTGTAATTTTGTAATCCATAATGTAATAAAGTAAGTGTTTTCTTAACATAGGTTTGGTTTTTTATTTTGTTTTCTACCATTTCTATTAACATTTTATGTAATGAGGGGGAGATTTAATTGTTTACTATTTATCTCAATCATGCTTTTTTCAAAAAAAAATAAAATAAAATAAAAATGGATAGTTTTTAATAATGTGAGAGCGTTTTTCTTTTTGTGGGTTTGTTAGGTGGGCTCTGCTTTGTCTTCTTGTTGGCATTGTGGGTATATGCCATCAACCAGCAGCACTTAGAGAGAGAAATAAGAGAGAGAGAGAGATACAGAAGAGCTCTGGAATCTGTGAATTTTCAACTTTTGCTTTCTCTTTTGCTTTTTAAGCTAAACTGATGCTTTCTTATTAAACAAATAGAAAAAAAAAAAAAAAAAAAGAAAAGAAAAGAATAAAACATCATCTTTAGTAAGACCCCACCTCTATCTACTTCAGCATTAGTATTTATAAATTAAATTAAATAAAATTCTTAGGTCTTTTGCCATGAAGACTGTAAACTCTCTCTCTCTCTCTCTCTCTCTCTCTCTCTCTCTCTCTCTCTCTATTTAGTAATTTGAGGCTCATATATAGACTAATCTTTATAGGGCCTGTGAGAGAGGGTCGTAAATATGGGGCAGCAAATGCAGTCTACAAAAAGACAGATTTGAGGGGTAAGTGTGGACAGAATTGGTATGGTCCCACTAAGAAAATTACAAGGTCAAAATTGAAAATTCATTAGTGTATTTTGGAATTTTAAATTTATTTATTTACTTACAAGTTTTACAACTAAGGATATCTTGGCATTCACTACAGTATTCTTCACAAATAGATCATCATGTGAGATGGTCTAATTTTGACTCAAGGGATATCTTCTGATTGAAGAACCAATTTTTTGTAGGGTCCATCACTCATCTTGCTTTCATTCTGTGAGTGTGAACCCTGAATTCTACATAATAAATATATTTTTTCTTTATTTTTCTAAAAGAATTATTCACAAGTACTTTATCATTCACTGCATTACTAATTATGGAGCTTTTTATAAACTATTTTTAGTTTTATTTTGGTTGGTGTATTTTTATTCTTCTGATTTAAGAAAGGTTAGAGTTATAAAACTCTTTTTTTTTTGCTAACTAGAGTTATAAAACTTGATTCTGTTTATCTATAGACATTTTTTCTTGCCTAATAAAGGGCACTTCAATAAATAAATAAATAAAGGTGAAAGAGAGTTGTCCACAACCTACCTAATAATAAAAGTTACTTTGTTTATTTTTCTTCTTCTATGATCTTTTCGTTTGATCATTTATTTCTTCCTAATTCACACAAAATCTTAATCATTTTTTTATCCCACTAATAAACTCATTTTGTTGCAAGTTAATTTTCGCCCTCAATAGACTTTATTGTTGTATAAGTATGGGGTTTTTATAGGGAAATTTCACTATTTGACCCTAATAAAACATCCCATATTAAAATTTATACCCTCCATTAATTTGTACAAAACAATTCCACTATTCCTCATTTCTACCCAAAATACCCCTCAAATTTAATTTTCCTATTCTCTATCTCTCTTTCCGTCTTTCCCTCTCTTTCCCTCTCTCTCTCTCTGTCGTTCCCTCTCTCTCTCTCTGTCGTTCCCTCTTCCCTCTTCGACTTCGACCCAACAACGCACGACGACGACCAAACGACCCAACAACGCACCACCACGACCACGACCCCACTCCGGCCATCCACCCACGACCCCGACCCAACCCTCATTTTCTCTTTCTCTCTCTCTCGGTTAGTAGCCAAATCGACCCGTGCCCGTCGAAACCACCACGAACCACCACAAAACGTCGCCACCACCACCACCCGTGATCGTCGACACCGAACAGAGGCCATCGCCACCACTACGAGCAGGACCCTGTTGGAAATTATTTTACCAGGATCTTAGATCTAATCACAAGTATGTTGATTAACACCCTAAATATGAACTTTCTAAAACGATAAAATAAACACATATAAAGTTTAGGAAACCTTACATTGGGTGCAGCAGAATATAATGACTCCTTCCGTTCAGATATCTAGCCCTTGATTCCTTTCTGTAACAGAGCATTATCAATATCTGAACCTGGATCTCTTTCTCTGAATCTTTGATGCTGAAACTCCTTCTTGCTGAAAGTCTTTCTTCACGATCTTCCTCACTATGATTGAGGTATCACTTGCTATGTGTGGGCACTACTCTTACACTAAGAATTTCGAAATCTCAATGAGGAAGAGAGAGAGAGTGGGTTCGGCCAAAGATAGGGAGAGAGAAGGCTCAGTTTTTTCTGAATGAAAAAGTAGAGAATTTTAGTGTAATTTTCTTGAAGCCTTCACTATCTATTTATAGCATTCCACTAGGGTTAGGTTTGAATTATTTGGCATTAAAATAATGAAAATATCAGAGGGAAAACCCCTACAAAAGTGGCCGGCCCTACTTAGTAGATTTGGGCCTCACTTTTTGCAATTTTGCAGTTTTACCTTTTCTGCATCTGATTTTTTCAAAAACGCCAATTTTCTAATTCAACCATTTAAATACCAATTCTAACTATTTAATAACTATAAATAATTATTAAATAATATTGTCATTTATCATATTTATTAATTGAACCATACAAAGTATCATAATTAACAAATATACCCCTATAAACTCTTTCTTTACAATTTCGCCCCTACTTAGTGAAAAATTCACAAATAGACATAGTCTAAATAGAGAATTATAATTGATTAATCAAAACCAATTATATGAGTCTTACAAGCAATATTATCTCAACTAGTGCGGGGACCATGGGTCTATATAACCGAGCTTCCAATAAGTAGATCAAGAATTTATTACTAAAATTCACTAACTATTAATTCTTCGTTGAATCCACGCATAGAACTTAGAATTGCACTCTCAGTATATAGAATGCTCTATATGTTCCTGTTGGATATTATTTTACCAGGATCTTAGATCTACTCACAAGTATGTTTATTAACATCCTAAATATGAACTTTCTAAAACGATAAATTAAACACATATAAAGTTTAAGAAACCTTACATTGGGTGCAGCGGAATTATAATGACTCCTTCCGTTCAGATCTCTAACCCTTGATTCCTTTCTGTAGCAGAGTATTATCAAGATCTGAACCTGGATCTTCTTCTCTGAATCCTTGATCTTTGAATCTCCTTTGCTGTTGATCTTTCTTCACAATCTTCCTCACTATGATTGAGGTATTGCTTGATGTGTGTGGGCACTACTCTAATCACTAAGAGAGGTTCGAAATTTTGAGGAAGAAAAGAGAGAGAGAGTGGCGGCTAGAGAAGAGAGTGGAGGCTCAGGTTTTTCTGATTCAGAAAGTGTAATTTTCCTGAAGCCTTTCACTATCTATTTATAGCATTCCTTCTAGGGTTTGATTTGAATTATATGGCATTAAAATAATGAAAAAATCATTTAAAAAAGATAACATAAGTGGCCGGCCCTAGGCTAGGTGGACTGGGCCTTGATTTTTGCAATTTTGCAATTTTACCACTTTTGTATCTGATTTTCTGAAAAATGCCAATTTCCTAATTCAATCATTTAAATGCCAATTCTAACTATTTAATAACTATAAATAATTATTAAATAATATTGTCATTTATCATATTTATTAATTGCACCATACAAAGTATCACAATTAACAAATATGCCCCTGTTAACTCTTTCTTTACAATTTCGTCCTTACTTAGTGAAAATTTCACAAATAGACATAGTCTAATTTGTGAATTATAATTGATTAATCAAAACCAATTACATGAGTCTTACAAGCAATATTATCTCAACTAGTGGGGGGACCATGGGTCTATATAATCGAGCTTCCAATAAGTAGATCAAGAATTTAGCACTAAAATTCACTAACTTATTAATTCTTCGTTGAATCCACGCATAGAACTTAGAATTGCACTCTCAGTATATAGAATGCTCTATATGTTCCACCATATAGACACATCATTAGTTATCCATTGTTATAATCCTAATTTGATCAATGATCCTCTATATGAATGATCTACATAGTAAAGGGATTAAATTACCGTAACACCCTACCATGTATTTTATCCTTAAAACACTTGACCCCGTATAAATGATATTTCAGCTTATGTGAAATGAGATCTCCACCATTTATTTTCGTTTGGCCAAGCTCGAAGGAAATCATCCTTTGCTTACTATTTGCCAGATAGAAGCTATAGATTCCTTGTTTATGCTAGCGCTCCCACTCAATTGCACTACCGTGTTCCCAAAATGTACGTATCACCCTGACCTAAAAGTAGGCTTAACTAACAAATCAAAGAACACGAATAGCCTTTCAAGATTGAGCCTAATCATAACAGGATTAAGATCATTTGATCTAGGATCAACTTGGCGATATTGACTTGAATAGATTTTACGGTAACTTTAATTAAATCTAATTCAAAGTTCAATATCGGTCCCTTCCGATGCATACTCCATGCATCCAACCTGAGCTTTACTTTAACCAATGTTCTGGAAAGAACATAGTATTTCTCCAAATACAAGTAAACTCTTGTTGTAGATTATCATATCAGTAAAACCCTGTGTCTGATAAATCTAGGAAACTTTATTCACATAGTCATGTTTACTTTCCAATGTGATGACAAGACAATAAACATGATCAAGTATGTGAAAAGGGTTTAAGATGAATTTATAAATCAATTAGACAAGCAATTGATAAAGTGAGCCAAAACATACACAAATGAATGAAAAATACTTCTGTTTCTTTATTGATGTTGAATAAAATAGATTACATTGAAACGGAGTTTTATTTAGGGCATAAAACCTAACAAACTCCCACTTGCACTAATATAAAACTAATTAGTACATATCAATTAATCCTAAATTCTGACGGTGCTTTTCAAAGGCTGTCACGGCCAAGACTTTGGTAAATGGATCAACTAGGTTGTCCTCTGTGTCAACTTTCTCAACTAGTACGTCCCCTCTTGCCACGTATTCTCTGATAATGTGATACTTCCTTTCAATGTGTTTGCTTCTCGTGTGGCTTCGAGGTTCTTTACTGTTTGCTATTGCTCCATTGTTATCACAGAGTAGTACCGCAGGCTTTTCCATTCCAGAACAACTCCTATGCTTTGGTGAAGAACTTTCTTAGCCGGACAAGTTCTTTTGCGGCTTCGTCGCTATGTATTCGGCTTCCATAGTTGAGTCCGATATTGCGGTTTGTTTAGCACTTCTCCAAACCACCGCTCCACCCCCAAGAGTAAACACCATCCCGGATGTTGATTTCTGTCTTCAAGACTTGCCCGGAAATGCGAATCGGTGTAGCCTATGGGATTTAAAGCACCACCCTTGTAGACTAACACAAGATTCCTTGTACTCTTTAAGTATTTCGTAATATACTTAATCGCATTCCAATGTTCTTGTCCCGGATTAGACCGATACTGCTCACGATTCCAACGGCATAACGGATGTCGTGTCTAGTGCATAACATTGCATACATTAGACTTCCACCTGCAGAGGCATAGGGAATTTTCGCCATGTCCTCTATCTCTTGAGGATCAGTTGGTGACTGTTCCTTAGATAGACGAATACCATATCTAGAAGGCATGTTTGCCCCATTGGTGTTGCTCATGGAGAATCTCTCTAAGACTTTGTCTATGTAGGTCGTTTGAGAGAGAGCAAGAGATCTGTTCTTAGGTTTCTTATAATCCGAATACCAAGAACATAGGTGCTTCACCCAAATCTTTCATATCGAATTGAGTGTTGAGCCATTCCTTAATGTGAGTCATTTTCTTGACATTGTTTCCAATGATCAAAATGTCATCAACATAAAGGACCAGGAATACTACTATTTGGTCTTCCTTGAGTTGGTAAACACAAGGTTCATCTTCATTCTGAAGAAAGCCATAGGTTTTGATGATTTCATCAAACCTCTTGTTCCATGAGCGAGAAGCTTGCTTAAGTCCATAGATAGACTGTTTAACTTGCAAACTTTCTTTTCTTGCCCAGAAGAACATAACCTTCGGTTGCTCCATATAGATGGTTTCTTCAAGTACCCCATTAAGGAAGGCGGTCTTGACATCCATTTGCCAGATTTCATAATCGAAAGCAGCAGCTATGGAGAGAAGAATTCGGATGGATTTGAGCATGGCAACAGGACTAAAAGTTTCCTCATAGTCCACGCCTTCTCTTTGGGTATAACCCTTAGCTACAAGTCTAGCTTTGAAAGTTTCGACTTCGCCTCCAGCTCCTCTTTTCTTCTTGTAAACCCACTTGCATCCTATCGGATGATAGTCGTCAGGTGCGTCTACATATTCCCAGACTTTGTTCTTTTTCATGGAATCCATTTCGAATCCATTCCGCCGACCATCGTTTCCGTTGCGGACTAGCCATTGCCTGTTTATAGGTTAATGGATCGTCATCAATACCGTCACCTACGACCATATTGATTTCACCATCCAAGCCATAACGAGCGAGTTTTGTTGAAACTCTCCCACTACGACGAGGTATGGTTGTCTTCGAACGAAACTTTAGTAGTAGATTTCTCGCCTTGTTCAACTGAGGGAGTGGGATCGTCTTCTTCACGAGTGGAAGAGGACGGAACATTGGAAGGACTTATATCTGATAGCAATTCCTCTAGAACAACTTTACTTTTCGGTTTGTAGTCTTTAATATAGTTCTCTTCAAGGAAAGTAGCATTTGTAGAAACAAACACTTTATTATCCTTGTGACTATAAAATAGTCCACCCCTAGTCTCTTTAGAATTTCCAACAAACATGCATACTTCGGTACGTGATTCAAGTTTGCCTTCTTTCTTTCTTAAGACATGAGCGGAGGCACCCCCAAATTACGTAATGGCGCAAACTAGGTGTTCGACCATTCCAAAGTTCGACGGGTGTCTTAGGGACTGCTTTAGATGGAACAACATTTAAAATGTCATTTGCCATCCGTATAGCATATCCCCGGTAAGGACGTAGACGAGTTGAATAACTCGGCATAGACCTAACCATTTCCAAAAGAGTGCGATTTCTTCTTTACGCAACTCCATTTTGTTGTGGAGTAGGCTGGGCGGTGTATTGGGATTCAATTCCAAGTTCAATTAAATGATCTTTGAACCGCATATCCATATATTCTCCACCCCTATCGATTCGCAAGATCTTTAATGATTTACCTAATTGGTTTTGGGCCAAAGCATGAAATTCTTGAAACTTTTCAAACGTTTCGATTTCTTTTGCATTAGGTAAAGAAAACTATATCTAGAGAAATCGTCAATGAAAGTGACAAAATACTCATAACCACCTCGGGCTTTGACATTCAAAGGTCCGCGTACATCGGAATGCACTAACCACTGAGGATTTTGGCACGCTCTCCCTTTGCGAGAGAAAGAACGTTTAGTCATTTTTCCTTCTAGGCGGGACTCGCATACCGGCAGTTCACCTAAGACGACATTTTTTAATGGACCGTCTTTGGTGAGCCTATTGAGTCTATCAAAGCCTATATGACCTAAACGTAAATGCCATAGATAAGTTTGATCATCATTATCAATCTCTTTTCTTTTGAGGTTTCTAGGTCTAGCTACACCGAAAAGTTCACTATTTAGTGAGATTTGAGTACTCGGTCTTAAAACATAAAGCCCTTGTTCCATTATAGCAACACATATTTGAAATCCATTACGAGAAATTGAACAATTTGTACTCGAAAAATTCAATATATAAGATTGTGTTTGCAAACATGAGACACTAATCAAGTTTCTACTAAAGTTTGGAATAAATAAAACATTTTCTAAAATTAAAAATCTTTGTTGAAACTTGATGCGGGCTTTTCCTCTAGCTTTGACCGATACTAATTCGCCATTGCCAACTTTAAGCTGTAACTCTCCCGGAAGTAGATTTTCCTGTGTTTCAAGCAACTGCAGTGAAGAACATACATGGTTAGTAGACCCGGAATCAACAATCCAGATGGATTTGTCGTTCTCTAAAACACATGATTCAAAGACAAAAGCATTACCTTCGTTTGAATTGTTTAGAAGCACGGGACATCGTTCTTCATGATGACCCTTTCCATTACAATTCGAAAATAGAAGATTATTTCTGATAATTGTACTTGAAGAAGCGGTTTGCTAGATCCTTCATACCTAGTCCTTTTCCTTTGATTGTTGATTGCAAACCCGTGGGGACCCATTGCAATCAAGTTCCGTTCATGGGCTCGTAATTCGTTTCGAGCTTGTCCATGTCGGAGGAGTTAGAATTGTTGATCATATAAGAGATAACAAATTCATTATACTCCGGAGGAAGACTATTAAGGATAAGTTGGACCCATTGTTCTCTTGATAAATCAATTCCCAGTAGATTTGCCTTTTGGAATTTCGGCATTCATCATCAACGGGTGCGAGTTAATGCAACTACCGGGATGCATTTTCACACCATAGAGTTCTTTTGCTAAGATAGTAACTAAGAGAGGATCGGGGTGTGGGTTATTCATAATGACACTACAACACATCAATAAAACAGAAGTAAGGTTTTGGCTCATAAATTCATACACAATTTAGAAAATAGCAAGTAATTACATATGTTATAGAAATACTAAATCTAACATAGTTTATTTTCCAAGGTATTTCAACAAACTGACACAGTGTCCCGTTTAGGCGAGAGTCAAAGCATCATTCATTGAATAGAGTTGTCAGCTCATCTAAAATGATAAACATTCTAGCAACCTTTTATTCGATCAAGATTTGAATTCAGCGTTGTCCCGTTTAGGCGAGAGTCAAGGCAATTCTATCTTATGAGCTTCCACCATTGTTTCATAACTTGCAAGTCAAGTATGGTCGCCACCATTAGGGTGATCTATACCATACAAAACACTTACAAACTACTTATCATGCGAGGTTAAACGGTGCGAAATTGCTAATGAACGTTCCTCCATTAGGGAGGATTACTCACTAAAACAAACACGGTGTAAAACCCACAATGGAGATCGAATGTCTCTTGATTAAAAGCTCATTATTTAAAAAAAATATATATATGTATTTTGTATAATCATAATATTCGATATTATAATAATGAAAAATTACAAATTAAAGTTGGTTTAATTAAAATCAACTTTAATTAATTTTCAATTATTATTTAAATTTGAAAAATAAATTCAAATAAATATCGAATAAGTTCCATAATATAATAATGAAAAATTAAAAATCAAAATTGATTTAAATAAAAAATCAACTTTAATTAATTTTCAATTATTAATTAAATTCAAAAATTTGAATTTTAAATGGAACAAATTTGAAAATATCTTGTTTAAGTTGTTTTAGAAAGAATCTAAAAAATCAACTTAAATATCTTTCAAATCAGATTTAATTAAATTCAAAATTAAGTTGTAACCACTTAATTTTGTAGATATTTTAAGTTAAATATTCAAAAAAGATATTAACCTAAAAATATCTAAGATATTCCATTTTAAGTTAATATTTGAAAAATATCAACTTAAAAAATATCTAAAGAATCTTAATAACCAATTCCTAAAATTCCTCAACTTAATTTAAAATTTTGAATTCAAAAGATATTCGTATTTAAGTTGGTTAGTTATGTATAACTAAATATCAACTTAAATAGGAATATTTAATGAAAAATTTAAAATAAGTTCCGTAAAGAATCTAGTTAGTTATAATTCTATATTTAATTAAATACAAGAAAATACATATAGTTTAGCTTAGAATATTAAATTCTTTAAACTATGATTTTCTAAATTAATTTCAAAATAAATGAAATTAATTATGTTGCTAATTCAATTTTAATTAGGTTAAACTAGTGTAATTAACCCTAGTACAGTCATTCAAATCAGGCAAATGGGCCTTCACAATTGGGGTAGTTTGTGTGAGGGGGTGCTGGGTTCAGTATGTCGTACCCACTTCTATGGCTCCCAACTCTCACACAAGGCCCAAAAGAGAGGAATTTAACCTTAATAAGAACAACTGTTATTAATTGAATAGGCCCAAAAGCTAAATGGGCCTAAATAAATCCTATCAATAATTATGATAATTTATTTTAGCAACATTAACCTATATGCATCTATAATAAAATTAAACACATAGGCTCACACAGCACACTTTGGATGGGTCCTATCATGTTGCTAGGTCATACACGGATGAAAGAAGATTGTAAATTATACCGTTACAAATTATTATCTTGACCAAGGGAGCCATCGTATCATTAGATCTGGCAAAAAGTAACCATGGCTATTTGCAATCAAGTAATAATAGGTTTTGAAAACTTACACATAAGTTAAAACACATACTCCTGCAACAGGGTTAGCTGGATAGTTGGAAGTAGGTTTTTTTTTTTTTTTTTTTTTATAATAAATTTCGAATAAATAAATAATTAAATAAAAATTTAATATTAAAAAAAAATTTCGGAATTAAAAAATAAATTTCGAAAATTTAAAAAAAATTTTAAAAAAAAATTAAACCTACTTTTTATCTTATATCTATTTAAAATTACATGATTATAATTATCTTATTTTAAATAAGGTCAAAATATCTTTTAAAATATTTATAAAAACTGACCTTAAATTTAAAAAAAAATAAAATATAATCAAATTTAAAAATAAGATAGTTTTTTTTAAGCAAAAAGATAAATACTAATCCTATTCGAATTCAAATTACACTAATATCTTGAATTAATTTAAAAAAAAATAAAATTAATTCAAAATGATAATTAGAATTGAATTAGGAATAGTATTAGTATATATACAAAACCATACAAAAATTTGGAAGTTAATTCCATGAAAAGGTATGAAAAATTGAAGAAAAAGGGAAAAAACCGAAACTGTACGGACAGTTCTGCGATCGCAGAAAATTTCAAAGACAAATTTCGATTTTGTCAAATCTTCAAAAAATCATAACTAATTCAAATAAAATCCAAATTGAGTTCTGTAAAAGGCTAACTTGCTTAATTTTTTCCATACTATCCAATAAAAATAATTACAGAATCGAAATCAGAATTATTTATCACGAAAATTTAACAAACATCAATCATTCATCAAATAACACTCAATACAACATGATACCATCCAAAGAACATACAAACAATCGTTTTAAAGTCCAAATTTCATGTAAGTAAATCAATTACCATGGCTCTGAGGCCAGTTGTTGGATATTATTTTACCAGGATCTTAGATCTACTCACAAGTATGTTTATTAACATCCTAAATATGAACTTTCTAAAACGATAAATTAAACACATATAAAGTTTAAGAAACCTTACATTGGGTGCGACGGAATTATAATGACTCCTTCCGTTCGGATCTCTAACCCTTGATTCCTTTCGTAGCGAGTATTATCAAGATCCGAACCCGGATCTTCTTCTACGAATCCTTGATGCCGAATCTCCTTTCGTTGATCTTTCTTCACAATCTTCCTCACTATGATTGAGGTATTGCTTGATGTGTGTGGGCACTACTCTAATCACTAAGAGAGGTTCGAAATTTTGAGGAAGAAAAGAGAGAGAGAGTGGCGGCTAGAGAAGAGAGTGGAGGCTCAGGTTTTTCTGATTCAGAAAGTGTAATTTTCCTGAAGCCTTTCACTATCTATTTATAGCATTCCTTCTAGGGTTTGATTTGAATTATATGGCATTAAAATAATGAAAAAATCATTTAAAAAAGATAACATAAGTGGCCGGCCCTAGGCTAGGTGGACTGGGCCTTGATTTTTGCAATTTTGCAATTTTACCACTTTTGTATCTGATTTTCTGAAAAATGCCAATTTCCTAATTCAATCATTTAAATGCCAATTCTAACTATTTAATAACTATAAATAATTATTAAATAATATTGTCATTTATCATATTTATTAATTGCACCATACAAAGTATCACAATTAACAAATATGCCCCTGTTAACTCTTTCTTTACAATTTCGTCCTTACTTAGTGAAAATTTCACAAATAGACATAGTCTAATTTGTGAATTATAATTGATTAATCAAAACCAATTACATGAGTCTTACAAGCAATATTATCTCAACTAGTGGGGGGACCATGGGTCTATATAACTGAGCTTCCAATAAGTAGATCAAGAATTTAGCACTAAAATTCACTAACTTATTAATTCTTCGTTGAATCCACGCATAGAACTTAGAATTGCACTCTCAGTATATAGAATGCTCTATATGTTCCACCATATAGACACATCATTAGTTATCCATTGTTATAATCCTAATTTGATCAATGATCCTCTATATGAATGATCTACATAGTAAAGGGATTAAATTACCGTAACACCCTACCATGTATTTTATCCTTAAAACACTTGACCCCGTATAAATGATATTTCAGCTTATGTGAAATGAGATCTCCACCATTTATTTTCGTTTGGCCAAGCTCGAAGGAAATCATCCTTTGCTTACTATTTGCCAGATAGAAGCTATAGATTCCTTGTTTATGCTAGCGCTCCCACTCAATTGCACTACCGTGTTCCCAAAATGTACGTATCACCCTGACCTAAAAGTAGGCTTAACTAACAAATCAAAGAACACGAATAGCCTTTCAAGATTGAGCCTAATCATAACAGGATTAAGATCATTTGATCTAGGATCAACTTGGCGATATTGACTTGAATAGATTTTACGGTAACTTTAATTAAATCTAATTCAAAGTTCAATATCGGTCCCTTCCGATGCATACTCCATGCATCCAACCTGAGCTTTACTTTAACCAATGTTCTGGAAAGAACATAGTATTTCTCCAAATACAAGTAAACTCTTGTTGTAGATTATCATATCAGTAAAACCCTGTGTCTGATAAATCTAGGAAACTTTATTCACATAGTCATGTTTACTTTCCAATGTGATGACAGCACAATAAACATGATCAAGTATGTGAAAAGGGTTTAAGATGAATTTATAAATCAATTAGACAAGCAATTGATAAAGTGAGCCAAAACATACACAAATGAATGAAAAATACTTCTGTTTCTTTATTGATGTTGAATAAAATAGATTACATTGAAACGGAGTTTTATTTAGGGCATAAAACCTAACAGTTCCACCATATAGACACATCATTAGTTATCCATTGTTATAATCCTAATTTGATCACTGATCCTCTATATGAATGATCTACACTGTAAAGGGATTAAATTACCGTTACACCGTACAATGTATTTATTCCTTAAAACACTTGACTCCGTATAAATGATATTTCAGCTTATGTGAAATGAGTACTCTACCATTTATGTTCGTTTGGTGAAACTCGAAGGAGATCATCCTTTGCTTACTATTCGCCAGATAGAAGCTATAGATTCCATGTTTATGCTAGCGCTCCCACTCAATTACACTACCGTGTTCCCAAAATATACGTATCACCCTGACCTAAAAGTAGGCTTAACTAACAAATCAAAGAACACGAATAGCCTTTCAAGATTGAGCCTAATCATAACAGGATTAAGATCATTTGATCTAGGATCAACTATTACGGTAAGTTTAATAAATCTAAGTCAAAGTTCAATATCGGTCCCTTTCGATGCATACTCCATGCATCCAACCTGAGCTTTACTTTAACCAATGCTCTGGAAAGATCATAGCACTTCTCCAAATGCAAGTAAACTCTGTTGTAGATTATCATATCAGTAAAACCCTATGTCTGATAAATCTAGGAAACTTTATTCACATAGTCATGTTTACTTTCCAATGTGTTGACGGCACAATAAACAGGATCAAGTATGTTGAAAGGGTTTCAGATGAATTTATACATTATGTACATATAATCATGAAATAAATCATGTGAACCATGCAACATTAAATGTTATTTCTGATCTATATTAATAAGTAAATCTGATTATATTGAAATGAGTTTTATTTAGGGCATAAAACCCAACAAACTCCCACTTGCACTAATATAAAACAAAAAGTGCGTTTCAAATAATCTCAACACATCGATATGCAAATCAAGTGTAGTAGTAGTAAACTCCTCGTAATAGGATCTGAAAGATTGAATTAACCACAACCTTTTCTCCACCATTACTCTTCCTTAATCACAAAATCATTGATAATGTGAAATTCCTCTCAATATGTCTACTCTCTTGGGATACTGGATTCTATATCTTTGGCAACTACTTTTGGTTAATCAGGAAATTAACACTAGTAGTTAAGGCAATTTGGAATGATGCCAAAAATGTATAGAACTTTCCTTAGACTGAATAAGTACCTTTCCTGCAACTTTAACATTCAGTCCTTTCTGGTAGACATAGAGACTTCATATGAGTTTTTACACTTCTCCAAAATCACTATTCCACCCCCAGAGTAACCACCATCTTATCAGAAAGATTTACTAGCACAAAGGCAAATTTCGAAATCTGATATGGTGTAGTCTAAGAGTTTTAAACACACCCTTATAGACTAACATATAGTTCCTCTTCTTAATCTTAAGATTTACTTGATTGTCTTCCAATGTTCTTCTCCTGGATTAATCTGATACCTACTCATTACTCCCACTCAACAGCAGGTGTTTGGTCTAAGGCATACAAAAGCATATCTAAGACCTCTCATTGTTGATATAAGAAATTCTTTCATGGCTTTATCTTTTCTGGAATAGTTGAGACTTTTCCTTAGATAAATAAAATCTATGTTTAAGAAGTTGTGAAGCTTCTATAGATTGCCATTAGAAAGAAAAAGCTTCAGCATCTTACCAAAGTAAGTTGCTTGCATTAGAGTAAGTAATTACCAGGTATACCACAAGCCATAGGTTTAGATAAACTCAAACCTATAATACTAGGAACAAGAAGTTTTGTTAAGTTCATTGAATAGACTTATAAACGAAAATTTCCTTTTATGTCCTTGTAATAGAAAAATTTAGGTTATTCCATGTGAATGGATTAAACCATAGTTCTATTGGCTTTTCTTCTTAGTTTCTTATCTTGACAATCCATTACTTGTTTAAACTCACAATGGATTTTAAAACACTAGTGTCTCGCAAGTCATAAGAAGGTGAGTTCAAAGAAACTCTCCCACTACGACAAGGTACCGTGAATTATGTCTAAGAAAATAAATGGTATTAACCTCTTTGGTTGTGACAAGACAACAGAGGCAGTGGGATCATCATATGTCAAATAAGATGATAGAACACTTTTGGAATCAAGAAATAAATATCTCCTTTATTTGCTACTTGATTTTCAGACTTAGTCATTTTCTTAGAAAAGTAGTATTTGTTTGAACAAACACTTTCTTATCTATTGACAATGGGATGGTCCACCCCTAATCACTTAGAATAGCTAACAAACCATGGTTAACAGTTCTAGCTTTTCTTAAGATTTTGATTAGGTCATCCATGAATCTAGTAATGATTTAGATAAAGTATACAACCATTACATCATTCTTAAATTGTATTACCATAGAAGGATTTAGGCAACGACTAGTAACTAATCATCAATATGCAACTCGAAATTTCTGGGGAGGTAAGTTTGGATATAATTCAAAATCAATTTAATGATCTTTGAACTGCATATCTACTAACTATTTCTCCACCCCTATCAGTTCGCAAGATCTTTAACCACTTACCTTAATGGTTTTAACCATTGCTAGAAATTTAGAAATTTTTCAAACATTTCAAATTTCTTTGCATAAGGTATAATCTAGAGTGATCGTTTTAAGAATACAACAAAAAACTCATATCCACCCCTGAATGTACATCCATCTGCGAATGAGATGAACTACTTTCAGTGGATATAGGCATATTAACTCTTTGCAGAGATTGATCTTGTCAAATCCACTATGAACAAGATACAAATGCCATAGATTAATGAAAAATGTGGTAGTGTCTTTTGATGACTTAGGTTTAGTTACATCAAAGAATTCTTAGAATAGTGCAAGTGGATCCTGGTCACAGAATACCTAACTCATATTCCATACAGTTTGAATCCATTAATAGAAGATGGATATTAAACCCTTGTGAAGTTGTAACTGTATTGTATTCTGGAATTAGAAATATAAGAAAATTTCTATTTAGAATCTAAAATTAAAGTCAAAGACTTAAAATTTATACCAAATATAATGAGTAATTCTATCTTGGACCTCCACTACTAATTTAACTCTAAGTCTGATTTGCCCATACAAGTAGGAGATTTTTAAGGTTGAGGATTTATATCAATTGGGAATAGAATTTCGGGATTATAATCATATGCGTCATTTAATTTCTTAAGAGAAAATATAATGACATGAAATGATTTATAGACCATTCATCCAATGATATGTTTTGAAGCTAATTCGAAATGAATAAGCTAAGAGGAATTAGGATAATTTCGTTTATAAATAAGAATCCAACGATGCTTCGATTAGCGAATGTCAAAGTAATCTTATTTATACAATCTTCTTGTTTCATATCGTAAAAATACTAGTCTAAGGTGTCATCAATTGATGAACAGCTAGATGTCGCATATACAATATTTATCTTTCGAGATCTAACACTATTATGTATGTCTAAAGGTGAAAATCCACTAGGGATTTATCTCATTAGATAAACAAGCCAAGTTAGACCAACAATGAAGATTCGAAATTAAACTACAACTTAATAACAGAAAATAACATGGTTCAATATAAATTCATACACAATTCAGAAATTATAAACATATAGCAAGTAGGAGTGACAAGTGAGAATACTAAAACATACAATCCTAAATAATTTCCATGGTTTCCAACAAACTGATATCAGTGTCCTGTTTAGGCGAGAGTCAAAGCTACCATTCATTGTAGAGTTGTCAGCTCATCTAAAATGTTAAACATTCTAGCAACGTTTTATTCGATCAAGATTGGAATTCAGCGTTGTCCCGTTTAGGCGAGAGTCAAGGCAATTCTATCTTATGAGCTTCCACCATTGTTTCATAATTTGCAAGTCAAGTATGGTCGCCACTATTAGGGTGATCCATACCATACAAAACACTTACAAACTACTTATCATTCGAGAATAAACGGTGCGAAATTGCTAATGAACGTTCCTCCATTAGGGAGGATTACTCACTAAAACAAACGCGGTGTAAAACCCACAATGGAGATCGTATATCTTAATAATAAAGCTCATTATTTAAAGAGAGTTGTATTTTCTTTGATTCTCTTTATTTAATCTATTTATTTTAAATATATATATTTATTAATTAAAATTTCCAATTTAGAATGAAAAATTCTAAATATAAATTTTAATTTAATATTTATAAATTTTACTTGGATGGATATGAAAATAACATGAATTATTTCCATCTTAGTAATAATTTCCAATAAATATTTAGAAAAATATTCAATTTAAGTTGTTACAAAATTAATTTAAATTAATTTACAACTCAAATTTAATTTTCTATAAATATATATTGCATTTCGAAAAATAACAGTATTTAAGAATACAATTTTCGAAAATGCATGTTAAAATAAAAAAATAAATCCTGGAAAAATTATTCTAATTTAATGTTGGCCCAAAATTAATTAATAAATTAATTTACAACAAAAAATATAATTTTCTTATTTAATTAAATATATAAGAAAAAATTCAAATATTTAAGTATGATGATGAAAATCAACTTAAATATTAATTTTTTATTTAATTAAATACACTAGAAAAATACTTCAAGCAAAAACATCATCTATCTAGATTTTCCTTTGACTAATTAATTAAATTTCTAATAATATACTTTAATTCAATTTATTTTAAATTAATCAATAAATGAAAAAATCATTGATTTAAGTTGATCCAAGAATTAATTAAAATAAATAATTAATTTACAACTTAATCTATTTTTCAAGATAGATTCAAAATCATCTTGCATTATGAAATGCAATTTCGAAAATTGATTAATAAAATAAAGAAAAATATATTTTACTTCATTTATTTTAATTAATCATTAAATAAAAAAATCATTGATTTAAGTTGGTCCAAAATTAAAATAAAGAATTTACAACTTTAATTTATTTTTCAAATAAAATTCGAAATTCCAGCATTTAAGAAATGCAATTTCGAAATTTGATTAATAAAATAAAGAAAAAATATATTTTGAAAATTATTTAAATTTAGTTGAAAAAATAAATTTCAACTAAAAATAATTTTCTATTTAATTAAGTGTCATGAAAAAGAAATATTTAAGTATCATGATGAAAATCAACTTAGATATTTAATTTTCAAATTAATTAAATGTATTAAATTCAAGAAATAAATAATTAAGTGTAGAGAAGGCTTAATTATTAATCTCTAGTTTAATACTAGGAAAAATTATACTTAAAATAAATTGTACCAAAATTAATTATTTAAATAATTAATTTCACAATGTATAATATTTTCCTATTCAATATTAGAAATAATAAGTAGTATAGAAATAACTATCTAGACAATATCTTATTTGACTAAGTATTTTTTCCACAAAATTTGAAAAAAATATCTAATTTAAGTTGTATTAGAAAAAATCTAGAACTTAAATATTTTCAAATTTAAATTTAATTAAATATCAAAAATTAAGTTGTAACCACTTAATTTAAAAATATTCCATTTTAAGTTAATATTCGAAAAGATATTAACTTAAAAAATATCTAAAATATTCCATTTTAAGTTAATATTCGAAAAGATATTAACTTAAAAAAAATATTTAAAGAATCTTAATAACCAATGCCTAAAATTCCTCAACTTAATTTTGAAATTTGAAATTCAAAAGATATTCAGATTTAAGTTGATTAGTTAGAGATAACTAAATATCAACTTAAATAGGAATATTTAATGAAAAATTTAAATTAAGCTTCAGAAAGAATCTAGATGGTTATAATTCTATATTTAATTAAATACAAGAAAATACACATAGTTTAGCTTAGAATAAAGAATTCTTTAAACTATAATTTTCTTAAATTAATTTCAAAATAAATGAAATTAATTATGTTGCTAATCAATTTTATTAGGTTAAACTAGTTTAATTAACCTAGTACAGTTGTTCAAATCAGGCAAATGGGCCTTCACAATTGGGGTGGTTCATGTGAGGGGGTGCTGGGTTCAGTATGTCGTACCCACTACTATGGCTCCCAACTCTCACACAAGGCGCAAAAGAGAGGAATTTAACCTTAATAAGAACAACTGTTATTAATTGAATAGGCCCAAAAACTAAATGGGCCTAAATAAATTCTATCAAGAACTATCATAATTTATTTTAGCAACAGCAACCTATATGCATCTATAATAAAATTAAACACATAGGCTCACACAGGCACACTTTGGATGGGTCCTATCATGTTGCTAGGTCATACACAGATGAAAGAAGATTGTAAATATACCTGTTACAAATTATTAACTTGACCAAGGGAGCCATCAGATCATTAGATCTGGCAAAAAGTAACCATGGCTATTTGCAATCAAGTAATAATAGGTTTTGAAAACTTACAAACAAGCTAAAACACATACTCCTGCAATAAGGTTAGTTGGATAGTTGGATGTAGGATTTATTTAATTTTAAATTAAATTATTAATTTCGAAATAATTAATTAAATAAGAAAATTTTCGAAAAATTTAAAAAAAATTTGAAAAATAAAAAAAAAAAATCGAAATTTAATTAAATATTTAAATTTAAAATTAAACCTACAATTTTGAAAAATTAGGTTTCAATCCACCTAAATATCATTTCAAAATTTGCTAACTACTTTTAAAATTTAAATGTTATTTTATAAATAAAAATTAAATAAAAAATTAAAAAAAGATAAATGAATATCCTTTTCAGATTTTAAATGTAATTTAAATAAATAAAATAACAAAATTTAAAAGTTAGCAAAATATCTTACATCCTTTTAAAATTACATGATTATAGTTATCTTATTTTAAATTTAAATAAGGTCAATTTATTAAAAAAAAAATTTAATTTAAAATATTTTAAATCTGACCTTAAATTTAAAAATAAGATAAGATATAATCAAATTTTAAAATAAGATAGATTATTAAGCAAAAAGATAGATACTAACTATTTTCAAATTCAAATTACACTAATATCTTGAATTAAATGTAAAAAATATTAAATTAATTCAAAATGATAATTAGAATTGAATTAGGAATAGTAATAGTATAAATACAAAACTACACAAAAAATCGGAAGTTAATTCCATGAAAAAGCATGAAAAAACGAAGAAAAAATGAAAAAATTGTGAGCTGTACGGACAGTTTTCGCGATCGCAGGAAAATTTCACCACAGCTTCGATTTTTTCGAATCTTCAAAAAATCATAACTAATTCAAATTAAATCGAAATTGAGTTCTGTAAAAAAGTAACTTGCTTAGTTTTTTCCATACTATCCAATAAAAATAATTCCAGAAACAGAATCACAATTATTTTTCACGAAAATTCACAAATATCAATCAATCATCAAATAACACTCAATACAACATGATACCATCCAAAAACAAACAAACAATCATTTTAAAGTCCAAATTTCTTGCAAGTAAATCAATTACCATGGCTCTGAGGCCAGTTGTTAGAAATTATTTTACCAGGATCTTAGATCTACTCACAAGTATGTTGATTAACATCCTAAATACGAACTTTCTAAAACGATGAAATAAACACATATAAAGTTTAGGAAACCTTACATTGGGTGCAGCGGAATATAATGACTCCTTCCGTTCAGATATCTAGCCCTTGATTCCTTTCTGTAGCATAGCATTATCAATATCTGAACCTAGATCTCTTTCTCTGAATCTTTGATGCTGAAACTCCTTCTTGCTGAAAGTCTTTCTTCACGATCTTCCTCACTATGATTGAGGTATCACATGCTGTGTGTGGGCGCTACTCTTACACTAAGAATTTCGAAATCTCAATGAGGAAGAGAGAGAGAGTGGGTTCGGCCAAAGATAGGGAGAGAGAAGGCTCAGTTTTTTCTGAATGAAAAAGTAGAAAATTTTAGTGTAATTTTCCTGAAGCCTTCACTATCTATTTATAGCATTCCACTAGGGTTAGGTTTGAATTATTTGGCATTAAAATAATGAAAATATCAGAGGGAAAAACCCTACAAAAGTGGCCGGCCCTACTTAGTGGATTTGGGCCTCACTTTTTGCAATTTTGTAGTTTTACCTTTTCTGCATCTGATTTTCTCAAAAACGCCAATTTTCTAATTCAACCATTTAAATGCCAATTCTAACTATTTAATAACTATAAATAATTATTAAATAATACTGTCATTTATCATATTTATTAATTGAACCATACAAAGTATCATAATTAACAAATATACCCCTATAAACTCTTTCTTTACAATTTCGCCCTTACTTAGTGAAAAATTCACAAATAGACATAGTCTAAATTGAGAATTATAATTGATTAATCAAAACCAATTATATGAGTCTTACAAGCAATGTTATCTCAACTAGTGCGGGGACCATGGATCTATATAACCGAGCTTCCAATAAGTAGATCAAGAATTTATTACTAAAGTTCACCAACTTATTAATTCTTTGTTGAATCCACGCATAGAACTTAGAATTGCACTCTCAGTATATAGAATGCTCTATATGTTCCACCATATAGACACATCATTAGTTATCCATTGTTATAATCCTAATGCGATCAATGATCCTCTATATGAATGATCTACACTGTAAAGGGATTAAATTACCGTTACACCCTACAATGTATTTATTCCTTAAAACACTTGACCCCGTATAAATGATATTTCAGCTTATGTGAAATGAGTACTCCACCATTTATGTTCGTTTGGTCAAGCTCGAAGGAGATCATTCTTTGCTTACTATTCGCCAGATAGAAGCTATAAATTCCATGTTTATGCTAGCGCTCCCACTCAATTGCACTACCGTGTTCCCAAAATGTACGTATCACCCTGACCTAAAAGTAGGCTTAACTAACAAATCAAAGAACACGAATAGCCTTTAAGGATTGAGCCTAATCATAACAGGATTAAGATCATTTGATCTAGGATCAACTAGGCGATATTGACTTGAATAGATATTACGGTAAGTTTAATAAATCTAAGTCAAAGTTCAATATCGGTCCCTTCCGATGCATACTCCATGCATCCAACCTGAGCTTTACTTTAACCAATGCTCTGGAAAGAACATAGCACTTCTCCAAATGCAAGTAAACTTTGTTGTAGATTATCATATCAGTAAAACTCTATGTCTGATAAATCTAGGAAACTTTATTCACATAGTCATGTTTACTTTCCAATGTGTTGACGGCACAATAAACAGGATCAAGTATGTGAAAAGGGTTTCAGATGAATTTATTGTTGGGTTTTGTGCCCTAAATAAAACTCATTTCAATATAATCAGATTTACTTATTAATATAGATGAGAAATAACATATAATGTTGCATGGTTCTCATGATTTATTTCATGATTATATAATGTATAAATTCATCTGAAACCCTTTTCACATACTTGATCCTGTTTATTGTGCCGTCAACACATTGGAAAGTAAACATGACTATGTGAATAAAGTTTCCTAGATTTATCAGACATAGGGTTTTACTGATATGATAATCTACAACAGAGTTTACTTGCATTTGGAGAAGTGCTATGTTCTTTCCAGAGCATTGGTTAAAGTAAAGCTCAGGTTGGATTCATGGAGTATGCATCGGAAGGGACCGATATTGAACTTTGACTTAGATTTATTAAATTTACCGTAATATCTATTCAAGTCAATATCGCCTAGTTGATCCTAGATCAAATGATCTTAATCCTGTTATGATTAGGCTCAATCCTTAAAGGCTATTCGTGTTCTTTGATTTGTTAGTTAAGCCTACTTTTAGGTCAGGGTGATACGTACATTTTGGGAACACGGTAGTGCAATTGAGTGGGAGCGCTAGCATAAACATAGAATCTATAGCTTCTATCTGGCGAATAGTAAGCAAAGGATGATCTCCTTCGAGCTTGACCAAACGAACATAAATGGTGGAGTACTCATTTCACATAAGCTGAAATATCATTTATACGGGGTCAAGTGTTTTAAGGAATAAATACATTGTAGGGTGTAACGGTAATTTAATCCCTTTACAGTGTAGATCATTCATATAGAGGATCATTGATCGCATTAGGATTATAACAATGGATAACTAATGATGCGTCTATATGGTGGAACATATAGAGCATTCTATATACTGAGAGTGCAATTCTAAGTTCTATGCGTGGATTCAACGAAGAATTAATAAGTTAGTGAATTTTAGTAATAAATTCTTGATCTACTTATTGGAAGCTCGGTTATATAGACCCATGGTCCCCGCACTAGTTGAGATAATATTACTTGTAAGACTCATATAATTGGTTTTGATTAATCAATTATAATTCTCAAATTAGACTATGACTATTTGTGAAATTTTCACTAAGTAAGGGCGAAATTGTAAAGAAAGAGTTTATAGGGGCATATTTGTTAATTATGATACTTTGTATGGTTCAATTAATAAATATGATAAATGACAATATTATTTAATAATTATTTATAGTTATTAAATAGTTAGAATTGGCATTTAAATGGTTGAATTAGAAAATTGGTTTTTTTGAGAAAATCAGATGCAGAAAAGGTAAAACTACAAAATTGCAAAAAGTCAGGCCCAAATCCACTAGTATAGGGCCAGCCACTTTTGTAGGCAATTTAAACTGATATTTTCATTATTTTAATGCCAAATAATTCAAACATAACCCTAGTGGAATGCTATAAATAGATAGTGAAGGCTTCAGGAGAATTACACTTAAATTTTCTATTTTTCCTTCAGAGAAAAACCTGAGCCTTTCTCTCTCCCTATCTTTAGCCGCCACTTCTTCTTTCTCTTCCCTCTTGAATTTCGAAATTCTTAGTGTAAGAGTAGTGCCCACACACAGCAAGTGATACCTCAATCATAGTGAGGAAGATCGTGAAGAAAGACTTTCAGCAAGAAGGAGTTTCAGCATCAAAGATTCAGAGAAAGAGATCCAGGTTCAGATATTGATAATGCTCTGCTACAGAAAGGAATCTAGGGCTAGATATCTGAACGGAAGGAGTCATATTATTCCGCTGCACCCAATGTAAGGTTTCCTAAACTTTATATGTGTTTATTTTATCGTTTTAGAAAGTTCATATTTAGGGTATTAATCAACATACTTGTGAGTAGATCTAAGATCCTGGTAAAATAAATTCCAACATTTATACATTATGTACATATAATCATGAAATAAATCATGTGAACCATGCAACATTAAATGTTATTTCTTATCTATATTAATAAGTAAATCTGATTATATTGAAATGAGTTTTATTTAGGGCATAAAACCCAACAGACCCGTCGCCACCACCACGAATTGCATTCAAAGGTAAGTGTTTTTTTTTTTTTTTGAAAATAAAATATATTTTTCATAGATTTGGATACCAATTATTGCATGTTATCGAGATTAGTGGAATTTATGTAGATTTTGTGCTCTTTAGGTTGTAAATGTTGGTGTTTCAATGGTATATGTGATTGTTACAGAGGTTATCGATGATATGTCGATAGAATATCGATAGGATGTCGATGGTTTTGGTGTTTGTGCTGTATTGCTGTTGTATGTCGATAGGATATCGTTTGTATGTCGATAGGATGTCGATAGAATTGGTGTCTGTTTGTATTGTATTGATGTTTTCGTATGTCGATAGGATTTCGTGTGTATGTCGATAGGATGTCGACTAAGGGTTGAGTTTATTTTTTGCCCTTAATTGTCGACAACTTGTCGATAGTATGTCGATGTGTTGTCGATAGTTTAGGAAATTGCGTATAAGTTTGTATTGTCGACTGAATGTTGACAGGATGTCGATATTTTGTCGACATGCTGTGAAATTGTTGCCCGATTGAAATTGACGTCTGAATGTCGATAGGATGTCGATATTTTGTCGACATAATTGAATTGTGTTGGCTTTTGATAATGTCGACATAATGTCGACGTCATGTCGATATAATGTCGACATGTTTTTAAATTTTTTTGCAGCTTTATTTATTTGTTTTTTGTTTTTTCAGATGGCTCCCAGACTCATAATTCCAGCACCCGAGCATTTTATTGGCCGCGTGACATATAGAGGCACCAGAATTTTTGCAAAAATCAAAGCTCGGTTTGAGGAGTTCCATCTGAATAACACGGCGAAGGAAAGCCGTTTCGGCAACTTTTGGAATGCCATACCCTTGACATTCTCGTCAGTGTTATTTCACTAGCTGATGCTCCACAAAATGAAAGTTGATGCTCAGGAGGAGTTGAGGATGCGGTTTTACGTTGGTCGGAAGGAGGTCAGATTCGGAGTGCTTGAGTTTGCACTCATTACAGGCCTGGACTTCTCCTCGGGGCCAACAGAAGAGGAGAAGGCTGCACAGGTTGCTCGCTCAGGGTCAGACCGATTGATCAACAAATATTTCAACCGGTCTGATAGTGTGAAGACAGAAGCACTCCAAGATAGGTTCACAAACTGTCAGAACCCGGAAGACTTATACAAGCTTGGCTTGTGCTTGTTTGTGGAGTCAGTGCTTCTGGGCCGCGAGGCAAACGCGCTGATTACGCCTCACATACTTAGATATGTCGAAGACCTCGATTTCTTCTTCCAGATTCATTGGGGGAAGCACTCATTCACCAGACTCATGCACTCGCTTCAAAAAGACATGTTGAAACAGAAGGCCAACTACGAGAAGAAGCTGAGTTCGGATGTTCAGCATGAGTGCAAATACACAGCTTATGGCTTCGCATCTGCAGTACAATATTGGGCGTATGAGGCCATTTTGGAGGTTGGGAAGAGGTATGGCACGAATCACGGGATTCAGTTTCCTAGAATGCTTAGCTGGACGAGCAAGGGCGATATTGGGAAGAAAGACGTCAGTGCATTATTTTCTAGACGGGTATGAATTTCACTTATGTTCAGAATAATTATTTAACATAAATGCTTGTAATAAATGCTAAATGGTTTTATTCTGACATTTTTTGAACCATAAACAGAATCTTGAAGTGGTGAATGGGCTACTTCCACGGACAGAGGAGGAGGCATTTGTGAGGACCATATCTTACGATGGTGTGGAGAACTTGGTTGATGATGGTGTGGATGACACAGAGGCTGAGGCAGGTAGTCAGGTACCAGAGACTCAGGTACCAGACACTCAGGAAACAGACACTCAAGTACCAATTTTTGGAACTTTTTTTTTATGACTTGATTTTTTATTGTTTTTGTTCTGTGATATTTGTTACATTGTGGAATTATCGTATGCTTACCATATGTTTTTGGTATATATTTTTTCAGGCCACTGGTTCAGACCCTCAGCCCAGTGCACCATCTTCATCAGGCGTTCGTGGTGCCGAGTACACTGATTTAGTGGCGAGGTTGGATAGGATCAAGGCTGACACTCAGGGTCTGTACGCTGCTCATGCCGAGCTGAAGAAGGCATACGAGACCAGCCATGTAGAGCTGAAGGGTGGTCAGAACGTAATTATGGAGCAGCTCAGAAACATATTGGCCATGTTGAATCGTCCGCCAACGACAGCTTCAGCACCGGAGGCCCAAGCAGATCTATCTACCCCACCACCAGCTGCATCACCCCCAGTAGAAGAGGAGGAGGTCTTCCCTGACGGGTACGATTCTTATGAGGGAGCTCCAGCAACTCCCATCGATACATGTGTTATCCATGTACATGACACCGAGTCCCAGGGTGAGATTCTGTCGATAGAGGCACAACCTGCAGTGGTTAAGAGTCGGAAGAGGGAGAGAAATCCTCCTGTATGGTTCCGTGACTACACGGAGACGAAGAAGAGACATAGGCCATCTTCGACGTTTGATCCCTTGGCACCACCGGATGAGCAATTGTTAGTTACTTTCTGCAAGTGGTGTGTCGGACTCATTCCAAACCACCGACTTCGAGATTTGAGAAGTGGTGATTATGGTCCATCATTCTTTTGGAAGCTGCTGACACCAAAGGAATGGCTTACAGATGACGTAAGTAAAGTATTTGATAATATTACTTCACTTTACAACTTTATGTGCAATTAATATATTTTTTTGTCTAACTGACATTTCCCTTTATATGCAGCAATGCATATGCTGAGGAGGCGACGCACCGACTATCCACTAACATTTCCTCAGAAGGGTATCATTCTCTCCACATTCGTGACCACCATGATCAACAGTGCATGGACGAACCACAGGGGTCTGAGGAGAAACTTTGTGTGGGAGGATTATATCCTGGAGTACTGCAAAGGGGTTCATAAGGTATTGTTTTAGTAAGATTTTAAATGTTGAACTATGATTATAACTTCGGTTGTTAATTGTTTGGGAGGATTATTATGGTTTGTTAATTGTTTCGTTGTTCTCCATAATTACAGAACAAGTTCTTTTCGAGATGGATGGGTAACGAGTATATTTACTTCATTCTGCATCTTCTCAAGGCAAGGCACTGGGTCACAGTTGAAGTTGACATAGAGCTGTAGAAAATTAATGTCTATGACTGTGATTCCAGCGTCTGTCATTGGACCGCCATGGAACCCGTCCTGAAGACTTGGGAAGAACTGCTGCCCTCGCTAATCCTTGCAATCGGGGATTTTCCACGTAACAACCAGATCATGGCGTTAACTAACAGGGAGATCACGGTGCTTCCAAAAATGCATTCGACTCGAGCCACTCACGACTTAGTTCCGAAGGCAACAACCAGGTACATAGCGATAAAAAAAGTACTATAGTATTAAAATATGTTTTACGTTAGACTAACTTTACATTTTATTTTGCATTTAGTGGTGATTGTGGCGTCTATTGCATTGAGTATGTGGAGCATCTCATGATGCAACATGGATTGACCGATGTGACGCCAGGCTGGATGAATATGTTTCGTGAACGGTGGTGTGTTGATTTATTTTACCAAAATGTCGGCTGATTATATGTGTAATTATTGGGACATTGTATATTTTGTGTAATTAACATTACAGTTATGTATATATAGACTTTCTCTTCGTTCAAATTTTGATAATTATTCGTGGTTTCAAATAAAAAATATCAATATTATTCAACAAAAATAACTATTAAACCTAAAAATAATTAAAATATTAAAAAAATATTCAACCTCGACATTATTTTAAAGCAGTTTCGAACTTGAAATAGAAAACATGTTATTACAACGAATAAGTACACTACGCCTCAAATGCGGGCTTTGCATGTTGCTCTGTTGTGGCCTAAACTGCCACAGCGGCTGCAGTTTCGAGGTATAGAACCATTTTTTATCACCAGACGGGAAACAGTTCTCCCGTCTTCTTCCAGCGTTGCTTTTTCTTGGAAGACCTACAGGCTTCTTTTCCACAGGTACCCCAACTTTCATATTCTTGATGTGTTCTGGGAGAACCCAATCATCCTCGTCACCAGCAAGATTGATGGTATCATCGTAAATCTTCTTCCACGTTTCTTTTGAATAATAAGGTGAGCAAAGCGTGTACACACTTGTGTTCGTTTTCAATGTCGCGGCACATGCATGAAGGCAAGGGAGTTTCAATAACGTGAACACGCCGCAGGTGCATGTTCTTTCAACTAGATTCACATCACCACCTCTTTCACCGTTAGGTCCCCTACCAACGTTATACAAATTGGCTCCATTTCGTTGGACGCGCCTGTACCTTGCATTTTCATGAATTTTTGCCAAGTTTTTTTCAATAATCCATATTTATAGCAATGAAATACTGTTGGGCCTACCCCATGTGATAACCAATTGATTACAAATAGTATAATATAGCCCCTTTATAAAGGACCGGAAATACCTTGCTTACGTATCATTAGGAAGTGCATTAACATAAATACGACAGTAAGAAGAGGTAATACAAAAGTGTGTAAACTATAAAAACGAGTTAAAGTGGATTGTCCCACACTAGCACTTCCGCGCAATAACTCTACCAAGGGCGATCCTATTACAGGAATAGCGTCCGGTACACCTGTTACAATTTTTACTGCCCAATAACCTATTTGGTCCCAAGGTAAGGAATAACCAGTTACACCAAAAGATGCGGTCAATACACCCAAAACCACACCTCTAACCCAAGTCAATTCACGAGGTCTTTTAAAGCCACCTGTGAGATACACACGAAATACGTGGAGGATCATCATTAGTACCATCATACTTGCCGACCATCGATGAACTGATCGGATTAACCAACAAAGTTAACTTCAGTCATTATATATTGAACAGAAGTAAAAGCCTCCGCAACGGTCGGGCGATAATAAAAAGTCATAGCAAACCCCGTAGCTACTTGTACTAAAAAACAAGTAAGCGTAATTCCTCCTAGACAATAAAATATGTTGACATGAGGGGGAACATATTTACTAGTTATATCATCCGCAATTGCCTGAATCTCAAGACGTTCTTCGAACCAATCATATATTTTATTGAGATAGGTAAGCCAAAAAAATCCCCCTCTAAGAACCGTATATGAAAATTTCATCTCGTACGGCTCAAATAGAAAGACCAAAATACAAGTTCTATCGGATATGCCTTCGAAACTTCCTAATTGTATTATTTACTCTTTTTTAAAGAAAAGATAAAGAAAGAATACAAAAACTGTTTATTATGGTTATAATGCCAAAATCTCAAGTCGGCTCATTTATCTCTATGTTGATCAGGCCTCTTGAATCTTCTATTTCCCTATTTTATTTATTTATTTGTGTGTAATGAGACTTTATTAGTGTTTTCTTTATTATTGATAGGAATTCTCTTGTTAAGACCCTATGAATCAATTAAAATCTCAGATTCATACTAAAACCACGATGAGTCAATAAAACCTTTTCAAACTAAGTCCAAAAATTCCTTGAGTAAGAATCGTTGGATCACCACTTATTCAATGAATAGACATAATGACTAAAAATCAAAAGAAACCTTTGTACTTTGATCAAAATAAGCAAAAAAGGGAGTCCGGTCACGAGGTCTGAATATTAAGTTAAGAATGAATCATAGTTGTAATACTTTAGTAAGATATTTCATATAGTCCGTGCTTCAGATACTATCATAGAATGACAATATTCGACGAAGTAAAACCATCTCTAGCAAGATGACAGACCCGCTCTCTATACTGTTCATAGGATCAATTCTAACAAGTCACAGACTCATATTCCGGAAATACAGAAACAAAGAAATTGCACGATCGAACTACCAAAATAGAATGGGATAAAAATCAGAGAACTAAAAGCTTCACTTTGTAGTGAAAAGTGAGTTAATAGTTTTTGTGAATCTAATTCATTGAAATTCCGTCTAGTAAAATAGAAGAATTATAAATCTCCAAAATAATAGATAGGAATACCGCAAATAAAGCCATTGCGATACCCATCAAAGGAGTAGTTCCCCACCCAGGAGCTACTTTACCATATTCTGAATTCAATGGTTTCAATAAACTCCCTGCACCTGTTCGTCTTGAACCGGATCTAGAACTACCCTCAACAGTTTGTGTAGCCATAAAGCCTATTTTCTATTCATTGAGATCTGTTGACTTTGTGTACCATTCCGTTGTAAATAAATGATCTTAGCATAGATCTATTGTGGTCTTTTAATAATAATGGAAACAGCAACCCTAGTTGCCATATTTATATCTGGTATACTTGTAAGTTTTACTGGGCACGCCTTATATACTGCTTTTGGGCAACCCTCTCAACAACTAAGAGATCCATTCGAGGAACACGTGGACTAGTTGAAGTAATGAGCCTCCCAATATCGGGAGGCTCATTACTTTCAATCGAGATAATGAAAAATCATTTCATTTTTTAGTTGGAACTTTAGGCGGTTCTCGAAAAAAGATGGCGAAAAAATAATTCCTAGAGTTGAGACTAAAAGGAATGTATAAACCAATGCTTCCATAGATTCGATCGTGGTTTACAATTATAGCTTCCATACCTAGTTATTTGAGTTGAGATCGTCTTCCGAATAAGAAGAAAACAAGAGTAAAAGAAAAGACCTGGTATTCTATAATCAAAATCAAATCCCAAAACTAAAGACAAAAAATACCAAAACAATATTCTATCAGACTGCTTGTCTTTTTATAGTTGGATCTCCAAGTTTTTGGAATGCTCCAAATTCTACTTGAGCATCCAAATCTGGGTCAATACCAGCAAAAACATCCCTGGACAAAGTTCTAGCACCATGCCAAATGTGCCCGAAGAAGAAGAGCAGAGCAAATGAAGCATGTCCAAAAGTAAACCAACCCCTCGGACTGCTACGAAAAACACCATCGGATTTCAAAGTAGCACGATCTAATTAAAAAATTTCACCTAATTGCGCACGTATAGCGTATTTTTTCACAGTAGTAGGATCACTATAACTGATTCCATTGAGTTCACCGCCATAGAACTCAACAGTTACACCTACTTGTTCAACACTATATTTTGATTCTGCCCTTCGAAAAGGAACATCGGCTCATACAATTCCGTCTCCATCTACCAAAACAACCGGAAATGTTTCAAAAAACGTAGGCATACGACGTACAAAAAGTTCACGACCTTATTTATCTTTAAAGATAGGGTGTCCTAACCAACCAATAGCTATCCCATCCCCATTGTCCATTGAGCCCGCTCTGAATAATCCCCCTTTTGCGGGATTATTGCCGATGTAATCATAAAAAGCTAATTTTTTTGGGAATTTTAGACCAAGCTTCAGCTAAACTTTGATTTTCGGCTAGCCCAGCACTAACTCGTCGATATATTTCTTATTGAAAGTATCCTTGATCCCATTGATAACGAGTGGGCCCAAATAATTCAATTGGGGTAGTTGCCGAACCATACCACATAGGTCCAGCAACTACAAAAGCTGCAAAAAAGACCGCAGCGATACTACTGGAAAGGACGGTTTCAATATTTCCCATACGTAATCCTTTGTATAGACGTTGGGGCGGACGGACACTAAGATGGAATAGACCCGCCAATATGCCTAGGGTTCCCGCTGCAATATGATGAGAAGCTATTCCTCCCGGAACAAAAGGATCAAAACCTTCCACGCCCCATGCTGGATTTACAGCTTGTACCCTTCCCGTTAGTCCATAAGGATCAGATACCCATATTCCAGGACCATACAATCCTGTTACATGAAATGCGCCAAAACCAAAGCAAGCCACCCCTGAGAGAAATAAATGAATTCCAAAGATCTTGGGCAAATCCAAGGAGGGTTTTCCTGTACGTTCATCAGAAAATATTTCTAGATCCCAATACACCCAATGCCAGATAGCTGCTAAAAAGCACAAGCCAGAAAACACAATATGTGTACCAGCTGCACCTTCGTAACTCCAAATACCCGGGTTCGTTATAGTTCCCTTTGTGATACTCCAACCACCCCACGAATTGGTTATTCCTAAACGAGTCATGAAAGGTATAACGAACATACCTTGTTTCCACATTGGATCAAGAACAGGGTCAGAGGGATCAAAAACTGCTAATTCGTATAGAGCCATCGAACCGGCCCAACCAGCAACCAGAGCTGTATGCATTATATGGACAGAAATCAAACGGCCGGGATCATTCAATACGACCGTATGAACACGATACCAAGGCAAACCCATAAAAATGCCCCTTATATTAATGAAAAATAGACACTATGTAACTTTATTGCACTTTAAAAAAACTATACTAGGGACCTTTCTTTTTTAGTGGATTATCTCGGGGAAAGGATTCATATTTGTTCTATTCTTTTAGTAAGAATGTTTTTTAGTTTAGTAAGAATGGAACAATTTTGCTCGTAGGAACAAGAAGCAGATTTATTCTACACCCGATAAGTACCAAGACGCAATGGTCGGACGTTGATCGCATTTTATCTGAGTAACTGCCTCTTTATTTGTTCATCATTCAAAGGACCCATTTGTAAGAATTTGCCTTTTTTATAATATGAACTAAACTTATTCAATCTATGCTATGTATAAAAAATGCTAAAAGATACAATATTATTAAGACAATAAACCTATTTACGCTTTCACATCAAAGTGAGATATAGTACTTAATTTTTTTTTTCATTTAATGCCTATTGGTGTTCCAAAAGTACCTTTTCGAAGTCCTGGAGACGAAGATGCATCGTGAGTTGACGTATAGTGCGACTTGTCAGATATATTGGGTCATATGGTATTTCCACGTTTTCTTCCCCGATCGAGATATCCTCCCTTTCGCCCAAGAAAGATTGATTGAATTATCAAAAATTTGGAGCGTGAAATGCAATGAAGTGCAGTTAAATATATTTTTTAGGGGGGTATACAAATTAATATTAGCAATTCAAATAATTTATGGTTGGCTTGGTTCGACCAATAAAATGAAGTATCCAGGCTCCGTTTAGAAACAAAACAATTGGTAATATATCTAGGATTTCTACTTAGATGATCATTTTTTATATCATATTTTCTATTATATTTGATTTCTAATTTCTAATATGAATAGACGTGATTTCAAATAGAATATTTGGTAGGAGATATGAAATAAATTGAAAAAAAAAAGACGTCGTAGCAAAAAGACATAGTATTTGTCCATTTGTCCTATATAGGCAAATCCAAATCGGGCAGATCTTTACTCGGAGTAGAGCATAAATGTAAAAGAATTCAAGAAGACCATTCAGGAACAAGAAAATTACATCGTGATTTGGATTCCGATGAAACAATACATCAATGAGAAGGTAGTTCAATAAGTTTGTTTATAAGTTTAGTGAGTTTTTTTGTTTATTTTTCTATTTATAGAAAAGAAATAGAAAAATAAACAGAAACAGACCAAAACTCATCTTTTTTACAAAATGAAAGAAAAAGAGCTCTTTCATTACAAATTCGACAGGGCCTGCTATGAAAAAAAAAACTATAATCTACACATTGATTCTTTTTTTTTTCGCAATTTGGGTTGAACCGTATGCATCAAAAGATGCATGTACGGTTCCAAAGGGATACAATTTTATCCCAATCAACCGACTTTATCGAGAAAGATTACTTTTTTCAGGCCAAGAGGTTGATAGCGAGATCTCAAATCAACTTATTGGTCTTATGGTATATCTCAGTATAGAGGATGATACCAAGGATCTGTATTTGTTTATAAACTCTCCCGGCGGGTGGGTAATTCCTGGATTGGCTATTTATGATACTATGCAATTTGTTCAACCAGACGTACAAACAATATGCATGGGATTAGCCGCTTCAATGGGATCTTTTATTCTGGTCGGAGGAGAAATTACCAAACCTCTAGCATTCCCTCACGCTTGGCGCTAATGAGTTTTTATTTTTTATTTGATTTGAGAGAAAAAAAGACTATGCCTTCGCGATATAAGAAATATGATTAAGTAATAATAGCATGGCATTTCGAATTCGATATGAGAATTTTTTTGTTTTCAAAATTGTTACATTATGTATCGAAAGAGTAGTATGAGATATAAGGGTATTTCTTATTTTAGCTGATATATCAGGAGACCCATTTCAGCGTCACAAACGTTTTTCACACCGAAAAACTTTTAACAATATATATTTATATTATGAATGAATACGAAAATAGAATTTCGTTTTTTACTTAGATATATATTTTAGATATATTTATATATATATATATATATATATATATATTTTTTTCAAATAAAAAAACTTTGGGATTGCTAACTAATAACTAACAGACGAAATATATATATAAAGCAACGGAACCATCATAGTATTTTTTTAACTACTCAAAAAGGAAGGGTGGTTATTGGATCATTGACCTATGTGAATAGGATAGACCCTATAATTATTTAATTTATTTTCGATTTCTTCGATGTAAGGTAAAAAAAAAGGGACAAGTGAATTCCATTATAGAGCCGTATGCAATATACAAAAGATGCCTGTACGGTTGTTCAATTCTATCTTTTTTATTATTATCTTATTAGTCTTGTTCACCTTTCATTTCATTATGCGAGATAAAAGAATTTTAAATTATGTTATATCATCAGGGTAATGATCCATCAACCTGCTAGTTCTTTTTATGAGGCACCGACAGGGGAATTTATCCTGGAAGCGGAAGAACTACTGAAGCTGCGCGAAACCATCACAAGGGTTTATGGACAAAGAACGGGCAAATCTTTATGGGTTGTTTCCGAAGACATGGAAAGAGATGTTTTTATGTCAGCAACAGAAGCCCAAGCTCATGGACTTGTTGATCTTGTAGCGGTTGAATAAAGAAGAACAGGGATTTCCGCAAATATGCAATTTGATATTTTCATTTTCTCTTTTTATCAGGTTTAATATAATAACAATAAAATAAATATTGTATTTGATGAATCTATTAATAAAAAAATGATTCATAATCATCCGGTTAGGATCGATCTAAACCAACCCATTATGTATATGATTCAACATGCCAACTATTCAAGAACTTATTAGAAAGACAAGACAGCCAATAAAAAATGTCACGAAATCTCCCGCTCTTCGGGGGTGTCCTCAGCGACGAGGAACATGTACTAGGGTGTATGTGCGACTCGTTCAGATCATGGATTAGGCCAAAAAGAAAGAAAACAATTAATTCAGTATCAGTGATCAATAAGAGTGAATAGGATAGAATGGAAAAACACCATTCACTATCGAATCGAAAAATTAAAATATCTAAAAATCTAAAAAAGATCTATCATATCCTTTTATTGTGGTATCAAATTAATTTATGGTTGCTATTGGTACAAATCCAATCACTTCTATTTTTCATTTAAGATGAGAAAGAATTCCCCATTGGTAGCAAATGGTATTCATTAAGCAGGGAAATCCTATTTGAAAAGCAAAAATATTCTGCCTTTACTCTTGACTCTTGCAAGAACGGACTAACAGGGTCAGCTACTCAGCTAATCTTCATAATATAATTAAATACCGTTACTGTATGGGTGGGTCTCATTGTGAAAGACCTATTACTGGATAATTATGGGTAGAGCCAAAGAGTGTGAACTTTACAAGTTATCAATAACATTGATTAAATGAGGGAAGAGGCTCCGTTGTATAGAGAGGACCTTACCGTTTAAGAAGTAACCATAGAAACGATGGAACCCACTATACCTATTTATTATATTTACTAGTTTTTTAGTTACTATGTTTTATAGTATCAATACAATTTCTTATTTCTAGGTGAGAGGTCTAGAAAAAAAAAAAGGAAAAAATCGTGGTTGGGAAGGTTATAGTAGCAAAAGCCATTGGAATTTTTATTTTATACATTGGAAGAATCCGTTTTCTTATTAATAGACTAGAAAAGGGAAGGACAATAACTGAAAGAAAAGAAATCAATTAGTTATTCATCAAAGTTTCATTTAGTCAATGACTAGAATTAAACGAGGATATATAGCTCGAAGACGTAGAACAAAAATTCGTTTATTTGCATCAAGCTTTCGAGGGGCTCATTCAAGACTTACTCATACTATTAATCAACAGAAAATAAGAGCTTTGGTTTCGGCTCATCAGGATAGAGGTAAGCAAAAGAGATATTTTCGTCGTTTGTGGATCACTCGGCTAAATGCAGTAATACGAGACTATAAGGTATACTACAGTTATAGTAGATTTATACACAATCTGTACAAGAAGCAGTTGCTTCTTAATCGTAAAATACTTGCACAAATAGCTCTATTAAATAGGAATTGTCTTTATATGATTTCTAATGAGATCTTAAAAGAAGGAAATTGAACGGAATCCATTGGAATGTTTTAAACGGAGTTCCCTAGCGAATGAACTCTGGGAAGGTAGAGTAGAAATTAGTATGATAAAAAAAAATAGGATAGAATTTGATAAAGTCGTCACAATGAACAAATACGTTCAATAAAAAAAGATTTATTCTTCTTCCCCAATTCTTTTTTTTTCTTACGACACTACAATCAAATCTTAATTTTGATATTGTTTGAACAAAACGTCAATTCGCATTTGAGTTCGGATTGGTTTTTTTTTTTGATTCAATTGAAATTGAAGAGAAAGCCTATTTATTTTTAGTTCTAAGACCGGTAGGTCTAGGAGTCGACTCGCTTCTTTCAAATTGTTTCTCATTATTAAGAAAAGGTAACGAAGATAAAATACGATCTTGTTTTATAGCAATAGTAATTAATCGTTGTTGTTTTAAGGTCAATCTATTCACCCGTCTAGATAATATCTTTCCCTGTTCACTAATAAATCGACTAATTAAACTCATGTTTCTATAATCAATTCGATCCCCTGATTGTATCGAGGGCAAACGCCTACGAAAAGATCGCTTGGATTTAAAAAAGATTCACTTGGATTTATCCATGATTTTTTTATTCCTTGTCCCGAAAATATTAATTCTATTTTGATCGGATCAAAAATAATTTCAAATTAAGAAATAGATTTTTTTTGTTTATATTTAAATAAATATTGGATCCGTTGGATATGATATAATTGTTGTTATATATAATATGTAATTATTGTTATTATAGAATATGTCTTTTTCGTCTTCCTTGGAATGTCAGGCGGACACGCGAGCGATCGATTCGATCTATTTCTTTATCTCCCCGTGAATCGTATGTTTGTAACAAGAAGGACAGAATTTTCGCAATTCCAATCGACTAGGCGTATTATGTCGGTTTTTTTGAGTAATATATCGGGAAATGCCTATTGATTCCTTATTCACGCGGTTTCGAACACAACTGGTACATTCCAAAATAATCGTTTCTCGGGCATCTTTACCCCTAGCCATGAACCTCCTTTGGGTTTTTGATTGATTCAACTCTTCTATTTTTCTATTTTCCAATCCGAAGCGAAGAAGAAGAAAGGAAGGAAAAAATAGAAGTTGCTAACTTGAAATTCAATTATTAAAGATTTCGTTGCAATCAATATAGTAATAATAAGTAATACAAACATTTCTACTTAAATATTTAATTTAGTATTTAGAATTTATAATCGCTGTACAATATTGAAGTTTCTTGTATGATATTGTTGCCATAGCTAGTCCATTTTCTTTCTCATTCTATTATTAATAAATTTTTAGCCTGGAAACCCAAGTTCTTAGTTTCACGCTGGTCAATCCGCTTTTATTCTTTTTCGAATTTATTTTGAATTCTAAAAATTAAGATAAGAAGAGAAGGGGAGGGATTAGTCACAAATTTTTGATTGTATCTCTAATTTAATTTTCGTCACCCCTTCCCAATTACTATCATTAAAAAAAGGGGAATATCAACGCATCCGGAAATAAACGATTGATCTCTATCAATAATCCTGCTAAAGACCCAAACCATATAGTACTTACTACCGGTGCCACGAAAAGATATGTTTTTAGATCTCGCATTTAAAATCCTCCTTTTTATTCGTTATTGGAATTTTAATACAATTTGTAATACATAATGCTAATACATATAGAAACAGATGCGTATATGTAGTTAATGACTGACACTTGTATTTCTACGTAGAATCCCTAAGACAAATTGGAATATACAACTTGAAATGTACAATGATTTAATAGATATTCATTAGTTTTTTCTTAAAACAACAAATACGTCCCTTTCTGTTTTGAGAATTCCCCCAAAATATTCATTTTTTTACGATGGGTTTCATATTACATTTATTTAGTACGTATATAAGTCTATTATTATTATATGATATGAGCCTAAAAAAGAAAAAATGACAAGATAATTGAATTTTGTATTTCAATAAAAGAAATAAAAATGTGGAAAAAAAGACAAGGATTCTCTACAATGACACTGTAGACCAATTGAAAGGGATGTAGCGCAGCTCGGTAGCGCGTTTGTTTTGGGTACAAAATGTCACAGGTTCAAATCCTGTCATCCCTACCTATTACTTATCTTATGAGCAGTAACGAGGAATCAATTGAGATTGATTAAAATTGGATATACCTAAGCAATAGAGAATAAAATTCTCTAGGATAGTATATATATCTAAGTTGGGTTACAAAGTTATTCTTGTAATAATAATTAAGATAATTAAGGCGCTCTTAGTTCAGTTTGGTAGAACATGGGTCTCCAAAACCCGATGTCGTAGGTTCAAGTCCTACAGAGCGTGCTTCGATTCTTCTTATTTGTAAGGTCGAAAATAACACAAAAATAATTGAACAACAATTTGAATTCGACCTCCTGTAGATTAAAACAAGTAGGAGGTCAATCAAAAAAAGAGATGTTAATTAATCAAAGATCCAATTGATCACCACGCCTGTATTGTAAATATGCAGTTACAAATAATCCAGCCAAAGTAATAGGAATTAGACCTAAGACAATTCCAAATAAAAAAACTTCAATCATTTCAATTTCTTTGAAAGGGGAAAAGGAGAGGTAATATCTATCCTTAAATTTTAATCGGTATTACTCATGAATCTCAATGACCAAAAATTGAAAATTGACACGTTAAGTAACTATAGAATAAATGAACTACCACAGAAGGTTTTTATGAATTGTTTGTTCAATTAATTTCAAATAAGTCCTATCTTGTTCAGACCGATAAATAGAGCTGAGGTTATAGTCAAAGCTGCTAGTAGAAAACTGAAATAACTAGTTATAGTAGGCATAAAGAGACTAAATAAAATATGTTCTTTTTATACATATGTTTCTAAAGCACTTCCCTAAATTTCCATTTATAAAAGATACGAAGATAAACAAAAATACCAATTGAAAGTTTTTGATTCATCAATTATTATAATTATAGAGGGCGGTCCTAACAAAAATAGAGTAACATAGGTAAGAAATCAATTCATCATTTGTGACATCTATCCATTTCGAAATTTCGAATCAACCGATTCATTGAGCAACTCTTGAGTTGAGTACACTAAATAAACAATACAATATCTAATATATATATTAGTATATATAGAATATTTTAAATAAGTTTTAAATAATTAGAAAAAAAAAGTAAAAATAGTTGTTTTAGAACTTCATTCAAAAAGGAAACTTTCTTTGAATCACTCTGAAATAAAATTACCAAATCTTTTTTATTTTGATTATTTTTTGATTGTATCGACGAATCCTTTTTTTTACTTAATTTTCAGTTTAGAACGACAAGTGATCTTAGCTTATAATGAAAATGTCCTTTACTTTTTTACTTTAAATTGAACTTATTTTTATATTTTGTCTTTCTTAATTACATACAAAGCTCCATCTTTGTAATTAGCTCAAGAAACACCCTTTTCTTTGGGTCTAATACAACAACACTCTGTGCATCACGAATATTGATTATTATTTATTTTATTTATTTGTTGTTTTCTTTCCTTGAATACTAATACTATCTAGTATTTTTACCTCATCCTCAGTTTCGAGTCCGAAGCTAATAATAGAGAAATTGAGAAAACCTTTAGATTATTATATTACAACCACTACTACGATTCTTTGCGGGAATTGTAATGATACAGGAATTTGAGAAAGACTCTATTGAATAGTTGAATAGTACAAATTCTACATGTACACGCAACAAGAAAAAAGAAATTCTCTAACACTTCGTTTCGATCCTGATTGGGAAATTTCGTTGCTGTGTCAGAAGAAGAATAGCTATACTGATTCGGTATACTCTAAAGAAACCCTTGGTACACTATTGACAATCTCACAAAGATCTGATTTCAGTGAATTTCTGTTTACTGATTTCATCTTTTACGGAGTCGACCCCCCTTTGACTGTACAAGAATATGCGGAGCTTAAGATGTTTGGAAGCATAGGAGAACGTTCTTTTGCTGATATTATTACCAGTATTCATACTGGGTCATTCATAGCATTACTATACCTTCCCTATTCATTACGGGTTGGTTATTCGTCAGCACGGGTTTAGCTTACGATGTATTTGGAAGTCCCCGTCCAAACGAGTATTTTACAGAGAGCCGACAAGGAGTTCCATTAATAACAGGCCGCTTTGATTCTTTGGAACAACTCGATGAATTTAGTAGATCTTTTTAGGAGGCACAAATGACTATAGATAGAACCTATCCAATTTTTACTGTGCGATGGTTAGCTGTTCACGGACTAGTTGTACCTACCGTTTCTTTTTTGGGGTCAATATCAGCAATGCAGTTCATCCAACGATAAACCTAATCCGAATCATAGAGCTACGACACAATCAAACCCGAACGAACAAAATGTTGAATTGAATCGTACCAGTCTCTACTGGGGGTTATTACTCATTTTTGTACTTGCTGTTTTATTTTCCAATTATTTCTTCAATTAAAAAAAAAAAGAAGAATAGGAAATAATAGTAGGAATTCTCTTATCCCATTCGGAAGGATATCATCTCATAATTATCTATGGCTGTTTATGTCTCTAGCACGACAACCTGATGAAATGTGGAGGAAAGTAGGACAAATGGCTGATACTACTGGAAGGATTCCTCTTTGGATAATAGGTACTGTAGCTGGTATTCTTGTGATCGGTTTACTCGGTATTTTCTTTTATGGTTCATATTCTGGATTAGGTTCATCCCTTTAGTAATTGGGTAAACTGAGTTGTAGACAGGACATGAAAGCGTAAGAACTCAACGAAATCTCCCTCGAAGAAGACAAAGAAAGAGGGGGTAGGTCCCGTTGAGCTCTTAATAATCATAATATTTTATTCGTCTAAATCTAAATGATAACAAAAAAAGGATTTTTTTCGGATGTTTCAAAAAACTCCAGTTTCGTTTTTTATGATATTTTTAGAAAATTAACTTAAATTACTTGATTCAGAACATCTGTTCCTCGATAGTATCCGTACATACTTTATTTATGGAATAAATCTAAAAGAAGGGTTATGATAAACCTAGAAAAAAATAGAAACTACGAGACGAATAGGAATCTTTAACGAACGGGATCAAGAATGATTATTATTTTGACACAAGAAAGGGTTGTGGAAAATTCCTTTTCTTGTGTCAAAGATTAGGAATACAACTAATCCTTTTCGAATTAGAATGCTTTCTTCCTCTCATTCATTTTTTTGATACTTTGGTTTCTATTTTCTGCTTATTTATCTTATGGTTAGTGTTGAGTTAAATTGAGTTAAATAGCATTCTATATCTATTAGAATAGAAAACTATTGATTCATTAGATGGAATTTTAAATGGCATGGCATTGAAATCGGACAATAGTGACATAATCATACCGCTTCGGTTTTGATTGAAAAAATAAAGAAATAAATAAGTAAAGTCAAATAGTCTTCTTCACAGTATACATACTATAACTAGTAATGCGTTACAAGTAATTCTCAAAAAATGTAATGTATGATATAAGATAGAAAACTAAAATAAAAAAGTCTAAAGACTTTTCAGAATTTTTTTGATAGAATTCCATAACAAATTTCCAACAAAAATAGGGGTTCTTTTTAGACCTTGGTATTGAAAATCTGTGGATCTAGAAATTCATTTCGAACAATTGAACCTTTTCAAACTGTTTCTTTTTAAGAACCAAAAAGATTTGTACCAAAATAACCGATGCCAAGAAGAGCAAAAGGCCTTGTACACGTACTGGATCTTGAAGTACTATTTCCGCAACCCCTTGACCAAATCCACCCACATTAGGATTACTCGTTAATGGTTGATCCAGTTTGATGGATTCCCCCTCTGAAACAAGAAGTTCGGAGCCTGGAGGAATAATATCAACCACTTGACGTCCATCAGATGCCTCCACTATGGTTATTTCGTATCCCCCTTTTTCTTTTCGTATGATTTTGCTTACTATACCCGCCGCTGTAGCGTTATAAACATTATTGTTACTCTTGCTCCCGTCGGGATAAATCTGACTCCTTCCTCTGTTCCTGCCTACATATATGGGATATTTTAAGAAATGAACGTCTTTCTTAGTAGTGGGGTCCGGGGAAAGAATAGGAAAGGTGATTTCACTATATTTTTGACCAGGAACGGGACCTATCACAAGAATATTTTTTTTAGTGGGGCGATAGCTCTGAAAAGATAGATTTCCCATCTTTTCTTTAATCTCGGGAGAAATACGGTCGGGAGGGGCTAATTCAAACCCCTCAGGTAAAATAAGAACAACACCCACATTCAAGCCTCCTTTTTTACCATTAGCAAGAACTTGTTTCAGTTGCAGATCATAAGGAATTCGAAAAACTGCTTCAAATACAGTATCAGGCAGTACCGCTTGTGGAACCTCGATATTTATGGGCTTGTTAGCTAAATGACAATTGGCACATACAATACGGCCTGTCGCTTCTCGTGGATTTTCATAACCCTGTTGGGCAAAAATGGGATATGCATTTGAAATGGGTGCCCTGGTTATTATATATATTAATAGTGATACGGAAATGAATCGAATAATCTCTTCCTTTATCCAAGAAAAGGTATTTCCAGTTTGCATAGTCTAATCATTTATCCCGAAAATTTCTACAATAAAATTAGATAAGTCACTAGTAGAGTTTCCTATCTATGATTCTGCTATTTAGATTTACTGAAATAATGTTACTGGAATATTGAAGGAATCTCCCGGGTGGGTAGAAAGAATAAGTACAATTTTGACTGTTTTGCTAATGTACAAAGTAACAAACATTATATATAATTTGATCGGTCGATCCTTTTTCAATCATTCATTGAATGATAAATCACTACAAGTGACGGAGATACGCGATTTAAATAATGAAAGATCCAATATTTAAAAATTGTATCTAAAATAATTGGAAAAGTAGAAACAAGACCGGATATAATTTGTTCATTATGAGCAAATCCAAAATCTTTGTAGATAGAGCCAATCATTAGTTCCCAACCATGGGGCGAATGGAATCCTATACATAAATCAGTTAATAAAAGAATAGAAAAAACTTTTATTGTGTCACTTAAATTATATAGGAATTCTTGAAGACAAGAGTTAAGAAAAATAAGTTCTTCATTACCTAGAATAGAATAAACACTTAGAATAAGTAAAGAAATTAGATTTGTTGAGAAATGTAAAATCGTATGGATACGATCTTCATTGTCCATCTTGATCAATTGGATCATTTCTTTGTAGACTCCGACGTGAAACTTTTGTAACTGCCTTTCCGGGTATTCCTTTATCATTTCGTCGAAGAAGGAGAGTTCTTTTAATTCTATGAATTTTTTGAGAATATTCTTTTCTTGAATATCATTCAAAAAAATTTCGGAGGGCCTAGTATTCCACCACTTATTAACCCAAGATTCTAGACATTTATTAAATGTAAATGAGAGAGAGATCCACCAAGGCAAAAATACTATAGATGCAAGATATAGAAGGGAAATAAATGCTTTTTTTTTTGCCATTTGCTCTTGCTCGTCTGTGAATTTTTAAATGAACTCACTTCATTCGTCGACTCTATACGATACTAATATTCCTATCAAGTATCAGTTCTATTCCATTACAAGTCATCGAGCCCGTAACTCTAGTCCCAGTTTTTTATTTCTGATTCAGTCCATGAGTTGGTCCTTAAATTTAGAAAGAATACATAAACATACTATAGAAAAACAGAACTAGAATAAGAAAGAGTTGACTTCAAATTAAATTGAATGAAGAAATAAAATAGACTCTTATATGGAATATTGTTTCCAAATATATAATCAAATTGAAGCCTTTCGATAAAGGCACGAAAGAGCCATTTTTGCAAATAATATCTATTAAATAATAAATAGATTTGAATTTCGAGACGAAAGAATTCCCGGTTTTATTTTCTCAAAATATAAAAAAATGTCGAAAAAAAAACATCGCCGGTGGCCACTGTATAGGAATAATTGAGAGAAATTTCTGAAGAATACTGTGATGATAAAAAATGAGTGTCAAAACAAGACAGAAAAGTTATTATTATAAAGAGTACAAAAAAGATAAAAAACGTTGATTAACAAAAAAGGATAGATGGACAAAAACTATTTCGTTTTAGGATTATTCCATGTACGTTTACTTTTTTTTGTTCTAAGCATAGTTCGTTTGGCGCTATCGTTTTTTCCCTTTTTCTACAAAAGTCTTCACTTTTTTCAAAATACTTCAATTGGTACACGCAAGAAAAAGGCCAACTCAGCGGCTTTCTGTTCAATTTCTCGTAGAGTCAAATTCTCATCGGTATGAGTCAAGGGAATGGACCCCTGTCCTTTGATTTCCATATAAAGAACCTGACGAGCATAAATACCCTCTTTAACTTCTATTCTGATTGATTGAATGTCTTTCATAAGGAATCGGAGGAAGATTCGACGATTTTTTCCAGGAAATCCCCAACGAAAAACACACACTATTCCTTCTTTTAGATCAAATCGATCATAACCACTACCCACATTCCACGAAATTGTGCACCACAAATAAGAACTAAAAAAAAGACCCGCGAGTCCATAGAAAGACATCACGAGTCCTTGTGGAAAAAAAATGATTTGCTGAGGGGGAAATAAGGGTATAAAATTCTTACCAAGATAACTAGAGGTTCCAACCAATAAAAATCCTAATGAACCTAAAAAAAGGATAACGGCCCAGCAGAAATTACTCAGTTTTCGAGACCCCGCTATAAGTTCTATCCATATCCGGTCTGATCGCCAACTCATACTAGATCTAGTTGCATTTTATTGTAATTGGAGTTATCCCCCAATAAATTTGACTTTCACTTTTTTTGTTTCCGAAATAACCCTCATCAACTAGTACTATATATGATGTAAAGCTTTAGGAGTAATTCATCAATTGCTTAGAGCTAAACAAAAATAATAACATCTTTTTCATATGATTTCTTATAGATATCCACGGACATGTAGATAAATTGACTTTACGTTTCTTTCAGATTCATCCCAATAACAAATACTGATCTATTTTCAAATAGCTATAATGCATTTAATCATATATTATGTTTATGCGTGAATACGAGCTTCTGCTCGGAGTAAGCTACATGTTATCCCATATTCTACTAAATATATATTTTTGCTATAATCTATCTGCCGAAGTCTTGAAAAAAAAATAGAGGAGATTTAACCTCATAATATCTAAAAAATCTTGCTTTTTTGAACATGAAGAGATAAAGAAACCATTGCAATTGCCAGAAATACTAAGCCCACTAAAGGAACAAAAATAGCGGGTAAGTTGCTGATAGTTGTCATAGAATGGGTACCTCGATTTAATATTTGTACCTGTTATTTATTGGTATATTTGTTATTATATTAAGATTTTAACCTGTTATAAAGATATCTTATCCTTCATATATAATTATACTATTATAATTATACTTAATGCTTAAGTGAGTATATAGAAAGAGAATATTAAATAATATATAAACTAGATAATATTAAGTATATAATAAATGTAAATAAAAGTGTAAATAAATGAGCTTATTCATCTTGTTATATGTTTATACATATAATACTTGTTATATGTTTATACATATAATATATGTATGATAATCCACTTTGATTTATTATTTCCGTCGTTGTTGATTTTAATAATTTTTATTATTAGTCTATTTATTAGGCTATTCAAAATTTCATTTTTTTTTTCTTTAGAATGATATTTTCATTTAATAAAATTAAAGAAAAAGTTTCTTCTAAATTAACGAATAATTCGTTATAATATGATCCAACACAAGGGATTTTTAGTAAAACTAGGGTTCTGGGGGGATATAGAAAGACGCAGGACTTTCTTGCCTAATTTCACGGAAAAGGGAGAAAGAATTCACTCTGTTTATTTTGTTTGATGGAGAGCTCTTGATTCCTAATCAGGAATCAAGATCAGGAATATCAATAAAAAAAGATATATATGTTATATAAATTAACAATTAACCCAAGATCTATTTGTATATAACATAGAACACAATAATAAGATATAATAATTAGGTATGTGTACCTGATTGATCCATAGCAATTATCTCTGATTGATCCACAACAGTTACTCCAATTCGATAGTGCAATACTATCAACTAAGTCTTCCTCCCTAGATCTCTAAATCAGAAGCAGTTTATTTTATCTGATTATCAAAAGGTATACAATTGTGATGAGACAATATGTATTTATAGAGTTAGGGAGGGGACTTAGCTACAAAACCCTAGTTGGGCTGGGCCTGCTCATCAAAGGCTTCAGTCAACTAGAAAAGCCCACACTTCTGCTTCACCTAGACTTTACTCACAGATGCTAAGCCCATTAACAATTGATCACCAACAACATGGGCTAACTCAGCAAAGAACTATCCAATCAACCCAAGTTTTAATAAAACCCATAAAATTTAATGTAAGCCCAAATAAAAGTCTAACATTCTCCCACTTGGGCTACATTGATTTTAATACATATATATTATATATCAAAATAATTTTGTTTGAAAACGACTCATGGGTTGAACAACAGGAAAATATTTGTGGCCACTTTAAAAACTGATAGTTCTCTGATAGCATCTCAACATACCGGTCCAATTTAACCTTTGATAATGAACTATGACAGTCATATTGTTTTTAACTCAACAAAAGACATTCATAATCACAAATACCAAAGTATTAAATCGACATGGTCAATAAGTCTAGTAGTGTGGTAAGGAATTATGTTCAACATGTGATCAATTTAAAATAACATAATATCCTTATCAGTCCTCAATTTCACTGATACCGTGATGCTTAATAAATAAGCCAGTGAAATTAAACATACACCACTTAAAATAAGTAAGTGTCACTAAACTTGCTTAAAGAATTAAGCCAACAACATATCATTGTCAATAAGCAAATAAATTTAAAAGACAATGATCACAACAATATGAACCACATGCTTTCAATTCAATCATTCTCGAGAATATAACAAAACATAATTGAAAACATATCCATTCAATAATAAAAAATATTGAAACATAAAATGTAGTTCATAACTTTATTCAGAAAATTATAAATAATAATTTCTAAAAACAAACAGAAAACAAAACTCCCACTAACCCAAAAGATCAAAAGATTCTAAAATGCCCATATTAACAACATGTTTATTAAACAACACGACACTTAACCCTTTGGTTAGAGGATCAGCTAACATCGACTCGGTCTTGCAATTTTCAATGACAATGTCTCCTTTCTTGACCAAGTCTCTGACAGTGAGATACTTTATTTCCATATGTTTAGAAGCACTACTAATCTTGTTATTCTTTGAAAAGAAAACAAGACATTATTATCACAATAGATTAGCATAGGTGTGGAAATAGAATCAACCACTCGTATCTCCGAAATAAAATTCTTCAGCCACAAAGCTTGCAAAGATGCCCCATAACATGCAACAAACTCAGCATACATAGTAGATGACGTGATCAAAGTACTCGTTTGACACTCTTCCAAGAAATAGCGGCACACTGCCAAGGTGAAAATATAGCCAGAAGTTGACTTTAAATCATCTACACAACCACCAAAATCTGAATCTGAATAACCAACAACTCAAAGATTGTCAACCTGCTTATACACAAGCATAAAACTCTTCGTTCTTTGCAAATATCTCAAAACTTTCTTGGCTGCAACCCAATGATCAAGGCCAGGATCAGATAAATATCTCCCAAGAACATTTACTACGAAAGCTATGTCAGGTCGAGTGCAAACCTGAGCATACATCAAACTCCCTACTACACTTGCATAAGGGATGTTCTTCATTGCTCCTCTTTCCAAGTCGTTCTTAGGACATTGCTGCTTAGTGAACTTGTCCCCTTTCAGAATAGGAACAGAACCAGCTTTACACAAATCCATGTTGAACCTTTTGAGCACACGATTAATGTAAGCTTCTTGAGATAAGCCAAGAACTTTTTGATTCCTGTCACGATGGATCTCAATCCCCAAAACATAGGATGCCTCTCCAAGATCTTTCATATCAAAATTGGAAGACAGAAAATTTTTGGTCTCATTTAGTAGTGACAAATCACTGCTGGCAAGTAAAATGTCATCTACATAAAGAACAAGAAAAATATAACGAATCCCACTGATCTTCATATAAATACACTGATCAAACTTGTTCTCTACGAAACCAAACGATGTCACAACCTGGTCAAACTTCAAGTACCACTGGCGAGATGCCTGTTTGAGACCATAAATGGATCGTTTTAACTTGCAAACTAAGTGTTCTTTTCCTTTCTCCTTGTAGCCTTCAGGTTGAGACATATAGACTTCCTCATTCAATTCTCCATTCAGAAAAGCAGTTTTAACATCCATTTGATGCAACTCTAAATCAAAATGCGCAACTAAGGCCATAATAATTCTGAATGAATCTTTAGTGGAAACAGGTGAGAAAGTTTCAGTGTAATCAATACCTTCTCTTTGAGTAAAGCCTTTAGCCACTAAACGCGCTTTAAACCTTTCAATCTGTCCCTTTTTATCCCTTTTAGCCTTTAAAATCCACTTACAACCTATTGGTTTAAAACCATCAGGTAATAAAACTAGCTCCCATACACCATTTTTCTTCATGGAGTCGATCTCATCATCCGTAGCTGTTAACCATTTTGAAGATTGTGGACTATTAAGTGCTTCACTAAAAGTGACAAGATCCACAAAATGATCCATATCATATTCTCCTTCTCCAAGATAAACAAAATTATCATGACACTTTGTTGACTTCTTTTGTCTCTGAGATCTTCTTAGAGGAGGTACTTCTGGAATAACTTCTCTTTGTTGATCATTGTTTTGAATAACATCTTCCACAACTGGAATTTCTTCAATAACAGGATTCTCATTAACAATAGGAGCTTCATCATTAATAGGCCCTTCATCAATAATAGGACCTTCATCATCTTCGATATCGGGAGCAATATATTCATCAACAATGGGAGCATTACCAACTGGAGTAGGATGGAGACTACTATTATCATCTCTTGAAAATGACATAGGAATACAAATTCCTTTAGAGGACTCCCCCATTTCAAGAGATGTTGAAGGAATTTTTTCAGCAACATCAAATTCCAGAAATTTAGCAGTCTGAGATTCAACAATTCGCGTACCACGAGTAGGACAGTAAAAGCGATAGCCTTTCGAGCGCATTGGATAACCAATGAAATAACAGCGATTTGTTCTCGGATCTAACTTTTTCAAATTAGGATCATAAATCTTTACTTCAGCTGGACAACCCCATACTCGAAGATGATTAAGACTAGGCTTCCGCCCAGTCCATAACTCAAAAGGGGTCTTGGGAGCAGTTGCGGGAACACGATTTAAAATATAAGTTGCGGTCATAAGTGCTTCACCCCATAAAAACTGCGGGAAGATTTGTTCTACTCATCATACTTCTAACCATATCCATGAGAGTGCGATTTCTCCTTTCGGCAACGCCATTTTGCTCGGAGTGAACCAGGCATAGTGTATTGAGCAACTATACCATTTTCTTGTAAGTACTCTGCAAAAAGCCCCATGTGTTGTCCAGATTCTGTATAACGACCATAATATTCTCCTCCACGATCAGAATGAACAACTTTGACGACTCTTCCTAATTGTTTCTCAACCTCATTTCGAAAAATTTTGAGTTTATCAAGGGCGTCAGATTTTTCTTTAATTAAATAGGTGAATCCATAACGAGAAAAATCATCAATAAAAGTGATAAAATACTTATTTCTGCACAACGTGGTGGAATAAGGACCATTGATGTCCGTGTGGATAATTTCCAATAAAGATTGACTGCGGTTTGCAGTCTTCTTTCTTGTTTTAGTCAATTTTCCACGAGTACAATCAACACAAGTATCCCAATCAGAAGCATCAAGAGGAGGAAGTATTTCAGATTTAATTAAACGATCAGCCCTTTCTCTGGAAATATGACCCAATATTTTGTGCCATAACAATAAGGATGTTTCCTTAATATGAGGTCTTTTACCCACAGAATTCACAACATTAAAAGAGGAATCTAAAGGAGCCAATGACAACTTATAAAGACCATCAGAATAATAGCAATTTCCAATAATTCGAGAGTCAAGCATAATGTCAACATTATCATTTGCAAAATGAAAAGAATATCATTGTTTAACCAAAAGCGGAAGCGAAACTAAATTCCTTTTAAAAGTAGGAACATAAAAAGTATTGTTCAGAATAATCTTATCACGAGACTGTAATTCAAGAATAAATGTTCCAACATAGATAACGTCAACTCCAACATCATTGCCCACTTTAAGCTTGGACTCCCTCTCACTTGGCTTCCTGAGATCCCTTAGCCCCTGTAAGGAAGCAGAAACATGAACAGTAGCACCACTGTCTAACCACCAAGAATCAATAGGAACATCAACTAGATTAGATTCAAAACAAACACATGCCAATGGATTACCTGATTGTGCTTGCTTCTTTTCTAACCAAGTCTTAAATTTGTGACAGTCTGTTCTCCGATGCCCCAATTTTTCACAAAAGTAACACTTCACATTAGAGTATTTGGACTTTCCGTTGTTATTCTTCTGTTTATTCTTATGCTCCTTACCATTACCATTCTGTTTAGTAGCACCATCATTTTTATTCTTGAATTTTCCTTTTTCTTTGTTGGGCTTGAGGTGAGAAACATAGTTAGCAGATTCATTCTTCTCCCTTTTAAGCTTGCTTTCTTCAGCTACACACTGAGAAATTAGATCGCTGATAGTCCATGTTTGATTGTAAGTGTTGTAGGCTGTCTTGATTAGGCTGAAAGAGGCAGGAAGAGCATGAAGAGCTCGATGAATAATGAAAGAGTCAGGAAGAGGAATATTATGATCTTTTAACTTGGACTGAACATTCACCAATTTCAGAATAAAATCTCGCACTCCTTTTAATTCATCATACTTAATGGTTGTCATTTCATCCATAACATGTCCAGCTTCAGCGTTTTCACCAGTGTCGTATAATTTTTCTACAGCATTGAAAAACTCTTTGGCATTTGTAGTGTCTGGCAAACCACTCAATAGATGTTCAGGAATGGATCTTTTCATAGTAAGAAGACTGAGACGACTTGACTTTTCCCATTGTGCATGATGAGTTCTCTCGGCGGTACTCTTTGAGTCAGTAAGATCAGCAGGTTTTTCTTCTCGTAGGCACAAGTCCATATCCATTATGCCTAAAGTAAATTCCACATCTCGTTTCCATGTCTTGTAGTTGGAAGCATTCAAAATATGGATGGAAGCATTATTGTTGTTCACAGAAAAGGAGACTGAAAAATTCAAAAAATAAAACTTGAATAAGCAATATGAGCAATGTATTAGAAAATATTGTAGAATCAACTGGTCATTATAAACTCCCCTTTGGGGTGAGAATGTAACACACACATGATCTACCTTCATGAAGTTAACAACAAAGAAAAAATACATATCATTTAAGAATTTTATTACCTTTGGGCAAATAAATTTCTTAAAAATATGTATTAATTCAAGCAAAAATTAATAATAAATTTATATATTTAAATTATTACCTTTGGGCAAATAATTAAAATATATACATTTAATATTAACTCACTTCATGGAATGTGAACTAATATATGTAAATACTACCTTTGGGCAAGTAATTACACATATAGTCAACCAAAAATATAATATTTTCTTCAACATGTGAAATTTGGTGATATAACAATCATTGAAAATTAATAATTTTCAACCAAATTTCCAAAAGAGATATATAATTGCTTTTATTATATTGATAATAAAAAAAATAAAGTGTCCACCATAACACATTATTTTTATATCAAATAATCAAGTTTTATAACTTTAGAACAACAATTAATGGAAAAATGTGAAATAAAGAATATTGGTGGAGATTACATAGTCAAGATAAATTAAACAAGAGAGTGACTATGTCATATGGGACGAGAAGAAACTCAAAAATTTTCTATGATTGACAAATTTCGAAAAATTATCAAAAAATATTTTTAATAATTTTTTAACTACATAATTATCATTAAAATAATAATAATTATTAAACGGAGTCAAAAAATTAATTAAAAATCATAGAAAAATCAGAAATTAAATTCTAATAACGCTGAAAAAAAAATCGTCGAAAACGGACATCCCAGCCGGCCCCACGCGCCCCCACGCGCCGCCTGCGCGAGTGGGCTTCGCGGCTGGGACCTTCTTCTTCCTCCAGCCGGTCCTGCTATACGGGTCACGTGACCCGGTTCGGCCCAGTCGGGTCTGGCGGCATTTTCCGGCCAAAAAACCGACGAAAAGTGGGGATTTTGAATGGGTTTTGGTCGGGATGTAATTTCTAATCAATCTAGGCTACTAATTTCGGGTATTAATTGCTAAAAAACAATAGATCTAAAGAAAAGCTATCCAAAAATAAAGAACATAAAAAAAATTGATTTGGAATATCAATCTTAATCAAAATACAAAATTAATCATTTAAGAACATTCATAAACAATTAATAATGAGATATCTATAATCAATTTTAGATTAAAAACGATAAAATCAAAATACACCATTATAATTTCACATTATAATCATATAAACCCTAAAACTTTAAAATTAAAATTCTCTTAATATAGACTATGAATTCAAACATATAATATATGAATTGAAAGAGAATTTAACGATCAATAAAATCCCTAAAGTTTTAAGATTTATAAACAAAAAATTACACATAAAATAATAACGAAATTAATATGAAATTATGGATAATTAATATATACAAATTAATTATACTAATTATAGGTTCTAAATCATATACAATAGGCAATCTGATACCACATGTTATATAAATTAACAATTAACCCAAGATCTATTTGTATATAACATAGAACACAATAATAAGATATAATAATTAGGTATGTGTACCTGATTGATCCATAGCAATTATCTCTGATTGATCCACAGCAGTTACTCCAATTCGATAGTGCAATACTATCAACTAAGTCTTCCTCCCTAGATCTCTAAATCAGAAGCAGTTTATTTTATCTGATTATCAAAAGGTATACAATTGTGATGAGACAATATGTATTTATAGAGTTAGGGAGGGGACTTAGCTACAAAACCCTAGTTGGGTAAATTTGGGCACACTCATCAAAGGCTTCAGTCAACTAGAAAAGCCCACACTTCTGCTTCACCTAGACTTTACTCACAGATGCTAAGCCCATTAACAATTGATCACCAACAACATGGGCTAACTCAGCAAAGAACTATCCAATCAACCCAAGTTTTAATAAAACCAATAAAATTTAATGTAAGCCCAAATAAAAGTCTAACAATATACGCATGATTCTTTCTCGAATTAAATCTTATGCTACAAAAGAGAAATCCATTCTTCGTGTTTTGACTTTGATTCCTATACTATGAAGCGAAATCACTATTTTTTACCATCAAACAAAAAAAATGTAGAGTTTATTAAATTAAGGCTTATAAATTTCTACTTGATTGAATTTTGATTCAAAGGAGAGAAAGCATGGAGCTGAAATAACTCACCCAGAACGCCTTTTAAAAGATTACGTGGTACAATTAGATTGAATAAGCCCTTATGGAATAAATATTGAGACACTTGTGAACCCTCCGGTACTGTCTTATTCAATGTTTGTTCAATTACTCTTTTAACCGCAAATGCAATGTAGGCATTGGGTTCCGCAATAATGATATCTCCCAACATACCAAAACTAGCTGTCACCCCACCCGTAGTAGGAGACGTAAGGATTGCTACATAAAATAACTTTTTATTTGATTGATAATGATATAAAGCAGAAGATATTTTAGCCATTTGCATTAAGCTCAAACTTCCTTCTTGCATGCGCGCTCCTCCGAAAGCACACACTAGAATGAGCGGTACATTTTGATTGGTAGCATACTCGATCAAACGTGTTATTTTCTCGCCCACTACAGATCCCATACTACCTCCCATAAACTGAAAATCCATAACCCCAATTGCTACGGGAATACCATTTAGTTGACCTGTACAATATTTTTTAATTTTAGCGACAAAAATTAGAGTATCAAAAGATTCTCGGTTCCGAATGGCTCTAGTCTTGATTATTTTTAGATAATAGTAGATATTCCCACAGGATTTGTATGATATTCTTATAGTTAAAAGTGGGAAATAGCTAAAACCCTACTAAGAACTTTTTAAAATCAAGCAAAAAAAACTAAAATCTTCTTTATTTTTTATTCTTCACATCCAGGATTACGCCCCGGATCATTAGATAGGAATCCAAAGATGAATAGAGAGACAAAGAATATTACTACCGTGTAAACAAATAGTTTTAGAGTAAGCATTAAACAATCTCCAAGATTCTTTTTTTTAGGAAAAAAGAGAATAGATTCTCTATTTGTATTTTATATCGCATACCCTACTTTTTTCTATTTTTATTTTGATACCAAGAAAGAAACTAAAGTACTTTTTCAGACTAGAAATAGAAAAGAATTTTCAAAAAAATTATTTAAAATACTTTTTAATACAAAGTGGAGTTTTTGTTCATTACCAAAAATTTTCTTTCATACCCACAATTAGACATTGTGGAAGACTTCAAGAGGTCTTGCAATGGAAAAAGACCAGAATAAGGAAGTGAAATGTGGTGTTCTTGATTTATTACAGCTATACCAGTCTGATCTTATCATATCTATTGATATAATTTTTTTGTTTTCAAATAAACGATGAATTTGTCTAGCACAGTATTCAAAATCTTAGCGAAAACTTACAGCGGCTTGCCAAACAAAAGCTAATAAAAAAAATAGAAGAGGGATTACTGGCATAAAATCCACGATTGGATTTAAAAAAGCGTAAGCCTCGGGCAATTTGGCGATGAAAAAACTACTTGAAGAAAGGGCAGAATTAAGACAGATACAGATCAAACTAAATATGTTAAGCATAACAAACATTTTATTCTTGAGGGTAATTGTATTTATTTTGATTGAGTTATTAATAAGGCGAGTTATTGATATAAGGCAAGCTGAATAAAAAGAAATTTTATAAAAATAAATGAAATTAGATATACCAAAAGACCTTCTTTGATTTTTTCTCGCCCAATCAAAACCCCTTCAATTCTCAAATTAAAAGTGAATAGAGTAAATCATACTTTCATACAATATCTTAATTGAATTAGATGTAATGATCAATAAATTCATCCGTTTAATTCAATATCTACATAATAGAAAAATTCTATCAATAATTTTTTCTATTTGAGAGTTGACGAACAATCAAAATTACTATTAGTCTTTATTAGTGTCAAATAGAAATGGGGCGTGGCCAAGTGGTAAGGCAACCGGTTTTGGTCCCGCTATTCGGAGGTTCGAATCCTTCCGTCCCAGAGTATATTCGTCTGCACACCCAACCCATTATGTGATGATATTATTACATACTTAAACCATACTTCACTCATATTATATCTTATATTTAGTATTATATACTATTTTTTTTTATCAGAATAAAGGTTAGTTTTTGAACAACCTTCTGTTTAAGAGTAGATTATTTTCAGAGTCTAATATTGAAAAAATGGAATTCTTAGTCTTAATTAGTCCTCTCTGAAAATGAAAATTGAGTTCAAATAACACGCAAATGCAAATGGAATACAATTCAATTCATTTTGGATCTCTAAATATTTTAAAATAGTAAATATTATAGGTATAATAGAATTTCATTCAGTAACAATTGTTTAGTCTATCTGATACATTCAGGATCCCATATTATTTCGATTCTGCTTTTTTCAATTAGTATAAAAAAAACCTAAAAAGAAATTGGATTTTTTTTATCTATATTAAAGTTACTTGACGATGCCAAAAATAACTTACTTTCTTCGTGTTATTTTCTTCTTTTTAATTTCAAAATAATTTTTGATTTGAGTTTATTTTTTCAACTCTTTTTTAACTATTTAAATTAAATTTGAAATAAAATCGTTTTAAATATATGTATTTGGATGTATTTGGAGTGAAATTGAATTCTTGCTGAAACTTCTTTATAAACTATATTTCATATAGAAAGAAAAATAAAGTATAGATTACATAGATTACTTAAGTACTAACCGAACCAATGATTATTCATAATTCTATAAATGGAATTAATTACATACAACTTTCAAACTAAAAGAATGTTATGGTAAAACTTCGTTTAAAACGATGTGGTAGAAAGCAACGTGCGACTTGAAGGACACGATCCGCTGTGGATTCTTACATCCACCATTTCATTTCCTATATATAGGAATTAAAGTGCTCTTGACTCGACATCTTTTGTTCTGTTCCACTAGAACCGGGGGTTGTGATGTAAACCATATCATCGATGATGGAGCTCGAGCAGAACGTATTGATTCGTTACTCGGAGGCAAGAATCTAAGGTTAGTATCAATTAATAAATTGGGACAACTTTGTAAGTAAATTTTCGATGGAGAAATCGAAAGAGTCCAATTCAAGCAAGTTTCAAATTCAAAAGTAAATTTTTTGGTGAATAGGTAAAACTCTTTTAATAAAATCAAAAGTGTATTACACAGGAATCAACCATTCGTATGATTCTTTGATAGAAAGAAATCCCTCAAAATGGTATGTTGCTGCTATTTTGAAATGATTCAAGATCACCGAAGTAATGTCTAAACCCAACGATTCAAGGCAAAGATAAAGGATCCCAGAACAAGGAAATACCGTTTTAATTGTCTCAACAACTAGAACTCGATTTAAATGAAGAATTAAAATAGATTTGAACGGAGACAGACAAAAGGAGGATTAGAGACCGCTCAATAAATAAACTGTTTAAAGGATTTCCTTTGCGAGTTATACAACTTGAGAACAATTGAAAAAGATTGAATTCTAACATCAGCATTGAAAAATAATTCTACTACAAAAAGAGTATCTTTATTAGTGACGACAACCGTCTTTTTGATTGGTACGGAGTAGCCCTTTGGTTGGGTATTGGAGCAACATTACCTATTGATAAATCCCTAACTTTAGGTCTTTTTTAAATCGATTCTATTTTTATTTATTATTATTATTTTTTTGAAATAAAATAAATAAATTACGACGTGTGTATCTAGGGAATAGTCGCTTCAAAGTGAATTTTCCCTAGATACGGTTAGTCAATTCTATTTTTGATATATTTCGAGTATATGACTGATGTTAAAGATTCAAAACTCATTAAAATTTATGCAAAATGCTTTTTTATTTCTAGAATGTCCAATATATGTTTTATATCTTCTATGCGAAAATCTTTAATTTTCAGAAGGTCTTCTTGAATGTTATTCAAAAGGTCTAATAATGTATGGATATTGGACCTTTTGAGACAATTATAGACCCTGGGGGCAATTCTAATTGGTCAATAAAAATATATTTCAATGCTATTTCTTTTTTTCGTTTTCCTTGGTTTAGCCACTCTACCATGAAAATCAAAAAGGGGTAAAGTGCCTTTGTGTTGATTGTTTTCTAAATGGAAGTTTTCTTCTTCTGCATGTAAAAAGGGAATCAATAAATCAATCAAATTTCTGGAGGCCTCATGAAGTGCTTCTTTAGGAGTTAAACTTCCATTTGTCCATATTTCGAGAAAAAGTATTTCTTGTTTTTCATTTCCATTAACATAAGAATGAATACTATGATTCGCATTTCGAACATGCATGAATATAGCATCTATAGGATAACTTCCGTTTTGAAAGTTATTTGGCGTTTTTATACGATATCCATGATTCCTCTCAATTTGTAATTCAATACACAAATTAATTGGTTCTGTTAGGTTAGCTATATGCTATGTATTATCAACAATTTCCACCGAAGATTGTAAGATGATATCTTGAGCAGTTACATATCCAGGACCCTTAACACAAATTGATGCCTCGCGCGTTCCATACAGATTACTTCTCAATACAATTTCTTTCAAATTCATTAAAATTTCATGTACGGATTCTTGAATACCTACTATGTTAGAATATTCATGGGGTATTTTATTGGATTTTGCGCGTGTGATACATGTTCCTTCTATTTCTCCAAGCAAAGCTCTTCGCATTACAATGCCTATTGTATCGGCTTGGCCTCTCATAAGTGGAGCCAGAATAAAGGGTCCATAATAAAGACTCTTACTGTCTGCTCTTGATTCAACACATTTCCACTGTAGTGGCCGAGTAGATACTATTACTTTCTCTTGACCCATAGTGATATTATTTGATCAAATCATTGAATTATTTATTTCTTTTGAAATATCTTCAATATTTATTTTTACACATGCCTTTTTTTAGGGGGCCTACAGCCATTATGTGGCATAGGGGTTACATCTCGTATGAAACGTAATAGTATACCACTTCTACGAATAGCCCTTAATGCCGCATCTCTTCCGAGACCCGGGCCTTTTATCATGACTTCTGCTTGTTGCATACCTTGATCTACTACTGTCCGAATAGCATTTCCTGCTACGGTTTGAGCGGCAAATGGTGTCCCTCTTCTTGTACCCTTGAATCCACAAGTACCGGCGGAGGACCAAGAAATTACCCGCCCCCGTACATCTGTAACAGTTACAATAGTATTGTTGAAACTTGCTTGAACATGAATAACTCCCTTTGGTATTCTACGTGCATTTTTACGTGAACCCGTATGTCTATTCTTACGTGAACCACTTCTTGGTATATCTTTTGCAATAATCATATCATCTCATAAATCTAAGCTAAGTCAGAGATATAGTGTAACGCCCTGACTCACAGGAACGCCACGTGTGTGTGTGCTTTTATAAACTTATTATTATTAATCTATAAATTTTAGAAAAGTGTGGTTTAGTTAAATATTTAATTAAATTCAATATAAAGACTTTCATTTTAAATAATGTCGTAATATAGGGATCCCCTGTTTATAAAATAAAATATTCTTTTACAATAAATTACATTTCCAAACTTAGAAAGGAATTTCGATCCTGCTTCCCAGAAGCCAAGACCCCAGGCTGATATGTACATTGCTGGAGACCTCTGACTCATGGCCGAACACAGCTTCCAACTTCCATACCTGCACCACGAAGCACCCGTGAGTCACAATGACTCAGCAAGAAAAGCTACTAATTAGACTTTATGGAAAGTGCAGGCAGATTTCATAATAATATAATATACATACCGGTAGGTCTTACATATGTCAATCTACATATACAAAATAACATAATGCTTATGTAAGCAAATTTAATACATAATAAAGAATATTTATAGCTATTCATAATCAACCATCTCAGTGGTTTATTAAGTACCTTAATTACACATCGTTATAAACACTCATTTTCAGTACCTCATAAATCACTCTAATTCATATGTTACAGTAACCACATAATCTCAGTGCTTAATAAAGCACTCAAATCTTACATCCCTACAACATGTATTTTTACCCCCGATAGTTACAGAGACTAATTTCATAAATAATATAACGTTCATTCAATCATACCATAACACAATAATTTAGTTACAATTCATCACATAATAACACGCTTGATCGTTCCACAACTTCATAACCACATAATTTAGGTACTTCATAAAGTACCCCTACCACTCGTTAGCCACGAGCTGTATATGTCACTATCGTTGTCGGATACAACAAACGATAAGTAAGAAACCTATCCGCGGTTTCAGGAGTAATTACTCATGATGGTAATAACCGTTTCTTTTACTCGATCATAATCGAGCCACACCGATAATAATCGTTTCATAATACTTCCCTCGATCATAATCGAGTCAAACGATAATAATCGTTTCATAATGTTTCCCTCGATCATAATCGAGTCAAACGATAATAATCGTTTCATAATACTTCCCTCGATCATAATCGAGTCAAAACCAATACATAACATTAACCTTGATTAAGATAAGATCGTAACAACATATACCGAAATTTCAACCTTAATCGATATTGTAATAATCGTAATATTAACCTTATACAGTATTTCATACGTTTCTTACCTCAGTCCAGAGATTAAGCGTGCATGCCAGCCTAAATGAATAAACAAAGCTTGACGATCCCTTGTCCTTAATCCTCCTAGGTTGAACTTGAATGAAAGAAACCTGCTAAAACCACAGAGAATTTGAAGAAAAATTCTTGATTTTGCTGAGCTCCTAGGTTGCTCGAAGGGAAGGAGAGGGAGAAGCAAGTATATGTGTGATTTTTTTTTCTTTTCTTTTTTTTTTTATTTTATCCTCATTCACTATATCTACATAATATAACCCCAATCAGCCTAGAAACCATTAAAACAAAATAAATAAAACTTGGGAAAAGACCATTTTACCCTCAACCAAAATCTCTTAAGCTTAACTCATAACCTAAGGGCATTTTGGTCATTTTCTAACTATTCCACAAAACCGACAACTTAAAATTTTAAACTAGTCTGGTATATTTCCAATTTAATTCATCTCTTATTGTCGTGACATTTCTGACCTCCCCGTCAAATCTCAAAATTGCCAGACCCGAAAAAACATTTTATTCAAATTATGGTATCTACGATACCCACATATTCTAATACAATCTTCGTAATTAATAAATTACGCTTTATTTATTCTTATCTCCCTAACCAACCCATAATTAGTTTAAGTAGGATTATAATCCTACTCTAATTCCCACATAATCACATATTTAATAAAATATGCCCAATTAACATATCAATATATTTTTCCGGGATATTACAACTATCCCCTCCTTATAGAAATTTCGTCCTCGAAATTTATTTAATCTACTCGGGACACCACCCCCGCAACTGGGACTGTAACTTCCAAATCACTTTTCAATCTTATTGTTCCTTCACAGTATCATAATAAGCGATATAGTCTTTTGTTCCGTAGCACTTTCTCTTTCTGTTCAAGAACCTGTATCAATTGTTCCTAATATAACAAGTCTGTTTAAAATTTAATATTCTTCTAACTCCGCATATGGATTGCTTCCACTTCGCATTTCTGAAACCTTAAAGCATATGTTATAAACTCCAGATAAAACAGATTAGCATAGCTCTTCCATCCAATATATAAGCAATACACAAACCTGAATCTTTAAACTGCATCAGTACTCTAATAACTGTTATTACATGAATACTCATTTAGAACCTTCCATTTAGTATCCTTATCGAACTAATATACCAATCTAGTTTATATCATAAAATTTTCCATCAAACAAAACCAAAAGCCCTTTGTTAAGCCGGTTCCAAACCTTTCCTCGTACTTCTAAAATTCGGAGTCACTCTACTGAGCCATTTTATTTCTTCCCAATAAACTGATCTATAAAATATTGTTAACAAGTTCTCTGATCACGATCTCAATTCTTATTCAGGTTATATTTCCAGTAACCTTTGGTAAGATCTTTTCGTTTTACAAACTTGTTCTAGACCTCTTCAGTTTAAGGTATTCACTACTAATTTACTCCTCAAAGTGGTAGAAAACCACACCGTTAAAGTTTCAATCATCTCCAAATGTCACCACTGCCTCCTATCTAACTTCTTCCAAAAAAACAGTATTTGAGGCTTTTGTTTTCTGTATAAACTTCACATTTTCACCATATAGATAATGTACCAACTTTCAGTGCAAAACTATTAATGCCAATTCAATATCATGATTAAAATACCATTGCTCATACTCCTTTAATGGTCTAGGTGATTTGGCAAAACTCTCCTAAACTATGTCAGAATACAATCTAATCCTTGTTTAGAAGTGTTACCCTAAATCACAAATTTCTCCTCTTTGACTGGCATTGTTAATATTGGTATCACAGTTAACCTTTGTTTCAATTCCTTGACTTAACTCCACTTAGAGTGTAAAACATTCCTCAAGAAATATTCCGTAGCATTCTGCTAATTCTAGAAAACCTCTATCCTCAGTTGTAAACTTAGATTGAGGTCAACGCTAAACTACTTTAATCCTTGTCGAGCTTTTCAAGGTACTATCTATATCCATTTCATGCTCTAAGAAACCTACTTAGAGTCAGAAAATTTGCATTTCCAGCAATTAGCATAAAGTTTAAGCTCCTAAAATATTAGCATACCATCCAAAATACCTCTCAAATTCCTTCTTTGAATTGGAGGGAATCAGAATATCCTTAATGATAACATTACAAAGTCATCAAGTACAAAAAAAAAAAAAAATTGCTTTGGAAATAGCATTCTCTTAAATCTTCAACTGGTAATAACCAGATCGAAGACCGACCTCAGAGAAGATGGTACTTCCCTAAAATTAATCATCACCATTTCTATTCTTGACAAAGGAATACTTACTCTTCATCATGAGTTTATTTAATTTTCAACGATCAAAACACTTTTGTAAAGTTTCACTCTTTCTCTTCATAAATAAAACTGACGTACTCCAGGGTGGGATACACAGTCCAACAATTTCAAGTCCAACATCCAGCATAACTGAACCTTCAACCATCTCAAATATCATTCGATACAAAGTTTAAGATACAACTCTGCCCAAGTACCAGATCTATTTCAAAGTCAATCTCCCACTTAATAGTAACTCCAATAATTCCCTTGGAAAGACATTCATAAATTCTCATACCACTGGAAGGTATTCTGGTTCCATAGGTATTCTTCATAATATATACCTTACTAATTAAGAAACTGATGCATCCATTCAACATTAAATCTCTTGCCTTAAATGCTGAAATTAATGAAATTCAAGACTCTTGAACCTTGCCCACGAACACGAATGAATCCTCACCTTCAGGTCCAAGAGTTACCATCTTTCTTTCACAATCGATAATTGCATTAAACTTTACAAACCAATCCATCCCTAATTCGTCCTCAGGATTCTCTAATCTTAGCTCAATGATTACAACCAAGCAGTCCCTTCTTCCCCCACAACTCTGGAAGGGATTTGAACCACTTGCTGTAGAATAACTAGTTCTACAGTAAAACTTTTCAATCTTCCAATCATCCTTCTTGAAATATAAGATTACATTGTACCAAAATCAATTAAAACTATTAACAAAGTATGGTCCATAGAAATTCAACTTATCACAATGGAAAAGACTAGCACCAGTCTCAGTCTAGGTCAAACAAATACCCAAACAAAATCTAAAATGTCATCACCCCTTTTTAATTCAGTCACGGCAACAGTAGGCAACTTCTTCAAAATGGCCTATAACCCCATACTAAAAAAAAAACATGCCCTCATATGGCATTCACTTTCCTAGTGTCTCTTACATCTCGACTTTACACTCTTTTAGCATAAGATGTTAAATTAACCACCTGAGTATAGAACTAGGATACCCCTAGTTACTAAACAACTATATCCACATTTAAAGCGATATACTTTTCCCACCTTCAACTAGATTAGGCTCTCTAGCGGCCTTAATAGTCGCTTCCTCAAAATAGAACCTTACCAATCAGTTCAGTTTAGTGTCATTCCCCATCACCACACTGCTCGGGATTAATCATGTATGTTTTACTACTTTACCACTCAGTTAATCCCTTACTTTATCATACATTCATTTTCACTCTGTGGTAGTAGAAGATTCATACTCATGCTACCAACTCCAAGCCTTGTAAGCTCACAATTATACTTACTAGATCGCCCCAGGTACATTTTCCAGTACACTCACGACCATTCCTTTCCATCATTAAAATCTTTCAAACTAGAATTAATGCTAATAAGCATTACCACATATGCATAAACATATTTAACAATTTTATCATAAGTTATGATGCTTCTTTAACAGCTTACACATTTCAATAAGCAAACACTTCAATCAATTAATAAATAATCCACTAATCAATTAACAATCAATACATACTAACCCATGAGTCGAACGAGTCTTCGCAGCCAATGTACATATCAAACCAGTCTTCAGGATCTTTAAACCTTGGTCGCTCTGATACCATGTTGTAACGCCCTGACTCACAGGAACGCCACGTGTGTGTGTGCTTTTATAAACTTATTATTATTAATCTATAAATTTTAGAAAAGTGTGGTTTAATTTAAATCTTTAATTAAATTCAATATATAGACTTTCATTTTAAATAATGTCGTAATATAGGGATCCCCTGTTTATAAAATAAAATATTCTTTTACAATAAATTACATTTCCAAACTTAGAAAGGAATTTCGATCCTGCTTCCCAGAAGCCAAGACCCCAGGCTGATATGTACATTGCTGGAGACCTCTGACTCATGGCCGAACACAGCTTCCAACTTCCATACCTGCACCACGAAGCACCCGTGAGTCATAATGACTCAGCAAGAAAAGCTACTAATTAGACTTTATGGAAAGTGCAGGCAGATTTCATAATAATATAATATACATACCGGTAGGTCTTACATATGTCAATCTACATATACAAAATAACATAATGCTTATGTAAGCAAATTTAATACATAATAAAGAATATTTATAGCTATTCATAATCAACCATCTCAGTGGTTTATTAAGTACCTTAATTACACATCGTTATAAACACTCATTTTCAGTACCTCATAAATCACTCTAATTCATATGTTACAGTAACCACATAATCTCAGTGCTTAATAAAGCACTCAAATCTTACATCCCTACAACATGTATTTTTACCCCCGATAGTTACAGAGAATAATTTCATAAATAATATAACGTTCATTCAATCATACCATAACACAATAATTTAGTTACAATTCATCACATAATAACACGCTTGATCGTTCCACAACTTCATAACCACATAATTTAGGTACTTCATAAAGTACCCCTACCACTCGTTAGCCACGAGCTGTATATGTCACTATCGTTGTCCGATACAACAAACGATAAGTAAGAAACCTTTCCGCGGTTTCAGGAGTAATTACTCATGACGGTAATAACCGTTTCTTTTACTCGATCATAATCGAGCCACAACGATAATAATCGTTTCATAATACTTCCCTCGATCATAATCGAGTCAAACGATAATAATCGTTTCATAATATTTCCCTCGATCATAATCGAGTCAAACGATAATAATTGTTTCATAATACTTCCCTCGATCATAATCGAGTCAAAACCAATACATAACATTAACCTTGATTAAGATAAGATCGTAACAACATATACCGAAATTTCAACCTTAATCGATATTGTAATAATCGTAATATTAACCTTATACAGTATTTCATACTTTTCTTACCTCAGTCCAGAGATTAAGCGTGCATGCCAGCCTAAATGAATAAACAAAGCTTGACGATCCCTTGTCCTTAATCCTCCTAGGTTGAACTTGAATGAAAGAAACCTGCTAAAACCACAGAGAATTTGAAGAAAAATTCTTGATTTTGCTCAGCTCCTAGGTTGCTCGAAGGGAAGGAGAGGGAGAAGCAAGTATATGTGTGATTTTTTTTCTTTTTTTTTTTTATTTTATCCTCATTCACTATATCTACATAATATAACCCCAATCAGCCTAGAAACCATTAAAACAAAATAAATAAAACTTGGGAAAAGACCATTTTACCCTCAACCAAATTCTCTTAAGCTTAACTCATAACCTAAGGGCATTTTGGTCATTTTCTAACTATTCCACAAAACCGACAACTTAAAATTTTAAACTAGTCTGGTATATTTCCAATTTAATTCATCTCTTATTGTCGTGACATTTCTGACCTCCCCGTCAAATCTCACAATTGCCAGACCCGAAAAAATATTTTATTCAAATTATGGTATCTACGATACCCACATATTCTAATACAATCTTCGTAATTAATAAATTACGCTTTATTTATTCTTATCTCCCTAACCAACCCATAATTAGTTTAAGTAGGATTATAATCCTACTCTAATTCCCACATAATCACATATTTAATAAAATATGCCCAATTAACATATCAATATATTTTTCCGGGATATTACATATAGAGATATATCCATTTCATGTCAAAACAGAGCCTTTAATTTATTATTTATTTCTATTATTTGAACAGTAGGGCCTTTCGATTTCTAGAATCCCCTCTCCTCTTTTTTCTAAAAATTATCCTTGTCTTTGTTTATGTCTTGGGTTGGAACAAATTACTATAATTCGTCCTCGCCTACGGATCAGTCGACATTTTTCACAAATTTTACGAACGGAGGCTCTGATTTTCATTATTTAAATGAACCTAAAGTATACCATGGGAAGTGGTTCAGAAATTAAACCTTCATGAACCTTTTTTGTTCTTTCACTTGAGGGATTAACTAATGTGGGAAGCGTAATATTTGAAAACCACCCTTTCTCTATTTCTTTTTTTTTTTCACAAATATGAAATAGGAAAGTTCTGTATATAATTTGGATATCAGAAAAGAAAGATTACCATATATAGCACAAAATTTCTCCGCCGATTCCTTCTAGTCGAGCCTCTCTGTCCGTCATTATACCCCGCGAAGTAGAAACAATTACAATCCCCATCCCGCCTAAAATTCTAGGGATTCCTTGATAGTTAGAATAGATTCGTAGACCAGGTCGACTGATACGTTTTAAATTTAAAACAGTTCTAGATGGCCCTTTCCTATTCCTTCTATGTCGTAGGGTTAAAACCAAAAAGTATTTGTTGTTCTCTTGATGTTTCCTCATGTTTTCAATAAAACCTTCTCGTAAAAGGATTTTAACAATATTTTCAGTGATATTAGTATATGGTATTCGAACTGTTCTTTTTTTATTCATGTCAGCATTTCGTATAGAGGTTAGTATATTAGCAATAGTGTCTTTACTCATAATAAATGAAGATTTTGGTTGTCCCCAAATTTGGATATAATCAACATGGTCTTTTTTTTTTCTTAATTAGAAAATTAAAGGCATATACATGAGACACAAACAATCTACTAAATCTACTAAATTAATTTCATTCAAATACTATAAAATAAAAACTGACTTTACGGTCTCATCTTATAATACTTCAGGTGCTAACGAAACTATTTTAGTGAAATTTAATTGTCTTAATTCTCGGGCAATTGCGCCAAAAATTCGAGTTCCTTTTGGATTTCCTTCTTTATCAATAACAACCGCAACATTGTCATCATATCGTATTATCATACCGTTGTCGCGTTTGAGTTCTTTACCAGTACGTACAATTACAACTCTGATTACTTCGGATCTTTCCAGCGGTGTATTTGGTATTGCTTCTTTGATTACAGCAATAATAACGTCACCAATATGAGCATATCATCGATTACTAGCCCCTATGATTCGAATACACATCAATTTTCTGGCTCCGCTGTTATCAGCTACATTCAATTGGGGTTGAGGTTGAATCATATCATTTTTGATCTGTTTTTTCAATGCAAAGGGCAAAGTAAAAAAAAAATGTTGTTTATTCAAAACAAAAAAAGAAACCTGCAATTGTTTTTTTTCATCCAAAAAGCTTTTTCTTTTGGTTCTACATCTCTATCCTGAAATAATGAATTGAGTTCGTATAGGCATTTTGGAAGCCGCTATTGAAATAGCCTTTCTGGCTATATTTTCGGCTACCCCACTCATTTCATAAAGGATTCTACCCGGTTTAACGACAGCTACCCAATATTCGGGAGATCCTTTTCCCGAACCCATACGTGTTTCTGTAGGTCTTACTGTAACTGGTTTGTCTGGAAATATACGTACCCATATTTTTCCGCCGCGGCGGGCGTTTCGTGTCATTGCTCGTCGCCCTGCTTCTATTTGTCTAGATGTGATCTAATCGGGTTCAAGTGCTTGAAGAGCATATCTACCGAAGCACATACGATTACCTCGATAAGATATTTCTTTCATTCTTCCTCTATGGTGTTTACAGAATCGGGTTCTTTTGGGGTTATAGTTGAGGGTTTTTTATTAATTCCATCTCTACTACAGAACCGGACATGAGAGTTTCTTCTCATCCAGCTCCTCGCGAAGGAAATGATTATAAAATATTATACATATATTTAATCAATAATATATTGATTAAATATATTGAAGCCTGAGAGTCTTTGATTTTGATAAGCTATTATCAATTTGGATATCTTTATTTGATATAGAAGTAAACATGTATTTGATTTCTATTTATAGAAAATTTTGTTTTCTTAAAAATAAAAAATTTCGCGGGCGAATATTTACTCTTTTAATTCAATTTTATAAGATTAGTTTATGCCATGACTTTTCAGAATAAATGAATTGGTTCCTGGTTCGTTCCGCCATCCTACCCAATGAATCATTATGATTCGTTTTCAATAGAATCTTATGCACTCACGGGTTCTGTCGTTCCCACCGTTTCCCGATTAATGGTTAGGTCTGAATTCTACAACGGAGCTCTTAAATGAAATTTGATCTTGAGTCAATCTTCTCAGTTTTTATTGACTCAGGGCTCGTGATTTTTTTGTTCTTATTTGTTCTTAATAAAACAATTTTGTTTAATTAGGGATCAATTCAGTATTAATGCTTTATTACATTTTCCTTTATGAAAATGAATCATAGACCTTACATATTGGAATTCTATATCATTGGTAGTTTTTTCTCTCTTTCTCTCATCTTTTCATTTATCCACACACTTTAACTTTTATTGTTTCACAACTCCTAATCAATCTTGTTTTTCTTTTTTTTTTTTATACAAAACAAATTTCAGTTGCTACAATGATATGACTAATATATCATATCTCGACTGGTTCTTTATATCAAGATAATGTGAAACGATGAGTTGGTTATTAATTCATACTTATGGGCTGGTCTATTTTTGTTTTTAAATCTAACCCTAAAAAAACCAACGAGTCACGCACTAAGCATAGCAATTATATTAAATCAACTGATTAATAGAATTTTTATTCAACCTTATAGAATTATTTATTTTTGTTTTGATTTAATAGAAAAAAGTGTTTTTTCTTTTTTGTTTTTGGTATATTACCTGATCGATCTAAAGATAAGTCAAGTAAAGGATTATTAGTCCTCATCGACAAATATCCAAATTTTGATACCTAATACCCCATAGATAGTTCCAACTGTATAGGAACAGTAATCAATTTTAGCTCGAATGGTTTGTAGGGGTACCCTACCTTCTCGGATCCATTCGACACGTGCAATTTCTTTTCCGTCGATACGCCCTGCAATTTGTATTTGAATTCCTTTTGTAGCTGCCTGTTCAGTTAATTCAATAGCCTTTTTCATTGCTTTGCGAAATGAAACTCTATTTTTTAATTGTCCGGCTATAAATTCTGCTAGAATATTAGGGTGTCCATAAGGATTTGCTATTCTTGTAATAGCAATGTTAAGTTTCCGGTTCATCGAATGTAGTTCTTTTTTTACATTCATCTGTAATTCTTCCATTTTTTGGGGGCTATTAATAATTTTGGGAATCCCATATAGATTATGACTTGAATCAAGTTGATTTTTTTTGAATCTCTATCCATGCAATCCCCTCGACAATAGAAGATATTTTCATATTTTTTTTGTACATAATTCTTGATACGATTTCGTATTTTTTGATCTTCTTGTAGATCCTTAGAATAATTTTTTGGTTGTGCAAACCAAAGAGAACGATGAGCTTGGGTTGCACCAAGTCTGAAACCAAGTCGATTTATTTTTTGTCCCACAATCCCCGCTAGTATTACTATACATATAATGTATACATATACTGGCCTTATGAATATTAAATCTTATATAAATATAAAAAATATATCATATTCATATAATATATTAATATAAATTTTCTTTTTCTACGTCTAAGTCTTTCAGTATAATAGTTATATGACAAGTGTGTCTTTTTATTGGATAGCCCCGTCCCCGAGCTTGCAGTTTTAATTTTTTCCCAGTGTTGCCTTCGTTGACCTCAGCTTTACTAATAATTAAATTAGCTTCGTTGAAGCGCATATTATGAGTGGCGTTTGCTGCCGCGGAATAAACCAATTTTAAAATTGGATAACATGCTCGATATGGCATTAGTTCTAGTATCATAAGTGTTTCCACATAGGAACGTCCACGAATCTGATCAATAACTCTTCGCGCTTTGTGCGCAGACATAGATATATATTGTCCTATAACATATACTTCTGTAGATCAGTTTTTCCTTTTCTTCTTTATCATAAGGTTCACTCCTCACTAATGAACGATAAGCATCTATATTTCATTTTATTATTATTATTTATTAACTAAATATTAACTAACGACGAGATCTATTATCATTTTTTGCATGTCCCCGAAAATTTAGAGTGGGTGCGAATTCTCCCAATTTATGGCCTACCATACGATCTGTTATATAAATGGGCAAATGTTCTTTTCCATTATGAACAACAATAGTATGCCCGATCATTGTAGGTATAATGGTAGACGCTCGGGACCAAGTTACTATTATTTCTTTTTCCGCTTTTGTGTTAAGCATATTCATTTTTCTTAATAAATGATTGGCTACAAAAGGATTTTTTTTTAGTGAACGTGCCACAATTAATTACTCCTATTTTTTTATATTATAAAGACGAAGAAACAAATTCTATTTTCTCTCCTATTTACTACGGCGACGAAGAATCAAATTATCGCTATATTTATTCCTTTTTCTACTTCTTCTGCCAAGTGCACGATAACCCCAAGGGGTTAAGCGTTTTTTTCTACCAATTGGGGCCCTCCCTTCACAACCCCCATGGGGATGGTCTACAGGACGCTTACCTAGCCAACGTTTAGATCCGGCTCTACCCAAACTTTTCTGGTTCACCACAACATTCCCCACTTGTTTGACTGTTGCTGAGCAGTTTTTGGGTATCAAACGGACCTCCCCAGAAGGTAATTTTAATGTGGCCGATTTCCCCTCTTTTGCAATCAGTTTCGCTACAGCACCTGCTGCTCTAGCTATGTAACACCCTAACTAACATAGGCGTATTACGTGATTTTTAAACATGCTGTGCAGCTCGTTGCTAATCAACGAGGTTTATGGAAAACGTGATTAATTAAAATTTTTGCTTTTTAATTAAACTTATAAAATAATATTACAAAAGACTCAGGATCCCGATTACAAAATCATTTACAAAAAGATTTAACTGTTTATACAAAATAATTGTCGCCTAGCGACTAGTTACAAAATCAGCCTCGCTGTCCCGATGATCGTACGCTCCACGCCTAACCGCCCCGACATGTACAACCTTCATAAGCTCGCTCACGGTCCATCAGCTCTAGCCTTGCCTTTACCTACACATAAACGTAGAACTGTGAGTCGACAGACTCAATAAGAAAAGCATAATAATACTCATACATAAATCCCGGTCATGATCAGACGCCCATACCCCTGATCATAACCCTAACTGCCGTGTCTAACACGATATAGAGTCCCACTACTGCCGTGTCCAACACGGTACTGAGTCACTACTACCGTGTCCAACACGGTACTGAGTTCTGAACGTTCATAGGGGCGGTACTATTGACACGTAACAGCCTGATCGGTCGAACCAGTCATACTCCGGCTGCTGGTCATACTCCAGCCTGTACCGACGTGTTACTATATCCACCTGATCGGTCGAACCGGTCATACTCCGACTGCTGGTCATACTCCAGCCTGTACCGACGGGATACGTCAATAGTACGGAACCACCAACCAAGTGTCAGCCTGATCGGTCGAACCGGTCATACTCCGCCTTGGTCATACTCCGGCTGTCGTACCGACGTGACGGGGTTGGATGGTTCGAAGCCAACATACAGAACTAATGTAATCTAACAGGCTTCCTACATGCACGCTAAACATGTAATCTACATATGCATCTTTGTTATACTAATCTTACCTAGATTCCGAATTCGGGTGTGCTTGGTCAACTGTTGGAACTTTAAGCCGCGGCGGATTACAGGCTCCTAAACCATAAAAATCACAACACTATAAGTGACATGCTAAATCACTTCCCGGGGACTTAAACTAGGAACTAAAAGTTTCCCTATCGATAAAAAGCATGGCAATACCCCCTAAAACATAAAATCGAGAAAATCTAGGGTTTCAGAATTTTCCCCAACCGGTAGACCGGTTCTGCAACCGGAATTCCGGTTCTACAACTGGAATTCCGGTTCTGGGAAAATTCAGAACCCCATCCGGCATTCTGGATGCACAACCGGAATTCCGGTTCCTCGCAGGCAGCAAACTCAAAAATTCATAACTTGCTCAAATCAACCCCAAATCACATGAAACCTTCCAGACCTGTTCTATATAACCCCTAGAACATTTCTAAAGCTTCAAAACCACCCAGAAAGCACAATAGCAAAAATCACCATTAAAGCTCAAGCTTTGAGTTCTAAACTCAAACTTGAGCAAACCTAGCTAACATGCAATCAAACCAGCTTGAATCTACTTAAACATGCTTAAAATAGCTTCTGAAATCAATAACAAACATCAACAACATCACAGCAACAGATTCAATCATTTCTCTTTGAAAACCATATTTTTGAGCTAAAAATTCCAAACTTGAGCAAAGCAATTAACATTCATTACTAACAACCTAAATAACTTCAAATTAACATGCTTAAATCTCAGAAACAACAACAAGATCACAGCAGCAACAATCTCAAAATTTCATGCATGCATCAACTATTTTCATCATAAATTTCAAGAAAACAAGGTAAGAAACTAAACAAATAAATACCTCAATGAGAATCACTTTGATCTTGCTAAAACCACTTGAATCAACCAAGAAAAACCCAGCCCTTTGCACAGCCACAACCAGCCGAGAGAGAGAGAGAGGAAAAGAGAGAGAAAAGCTTTTCCTATTTTTTCTATTTTTAAACTTTGTAATTTTTTGAATGAAATGAAAATAATAGTCATTACCCCCCATATAATCATCCAACAAATAAATAAAATAAACACTTAATTTTTCAATTAATATACTCACTAGAAGACAAAATACTAATGGGGCAAAAAGACCATTTTACCCCTCCACACTAAAACCACATAAATCACACTAAAGGGGTATTTTTGGGAAATTCTAAATTCCCGGCCATTCCTGACATTCCCAATGTCTAATAAACCGTCCCAAACTACTAACATACTAAGTTGTGATTTCTACTGAGCCAAACACCGAGTTCCAAAATACCGGGCACCGGAAATGCAAAATATGAAAACTACTCAATGACATAGCAATGCATTTCAGAATTCAATAATAACAGTATAATAAATTATTTAAATAGCTATAAATAACTTTTCATAATTAATCATAATCAACTGCTAATTTCCAAATTAAACTAAGCGGTCTTTACAAGCTAATTGTCCACCCTTTCCAAGTGTGATTTCTATGTTTTGTATGGCCGTGCCTAAGGGTATATCGGTTGAAGTAGATTCTTCTTTTTGATCAATCAAAACCCCTTCCCAAACTGTACAAGCTTCTTCCAAAGCATACGGTTTTATGGATGTAGATGATGATATCTATACAGATGGATCTTCTATCTATCGTATAATTCTTATATATACGATATAATGAAGTACCACATGAGTGGATATATAGGAATCAAAATTTGCCGAATCAATCATGTTACGATCTTCTACATCCTAGGTCTTCCCGTTCCTTCATCTGGCTTATGTTCGTCATGTAGCATTCAGACCGAATGACTCTATGAAATTACGTCGATACTTCCACAAATTACGGGTAACGTAGGAGACATCTCTATTTTTCCCCCGGGGAATCCTCAGAATTACCACTGCTTAGCTTTCAATTCGCCTCTGACCATCAAATGAAATGTGAATAACCCGTCCTCCTCTCTTTGAAACAAGGGGCGCTTCTGGTTGGTTCTGTCGGTGCTTGAAACAATTTTGTCTTCTCCATATTACTATATCTCTAGAGTCAATAATTTTATATGAGGAAATACTGAACTCAATCACTTGCTGCCGTTACTCTTAAGTTTTCTGTTGAGGTCTATCCTGTAGAGGTACTCAAATTGGATCACTGATCGATTTCTAGGTTTCGTCGTAAACCTAATTAGTTACTTCCAATTACGCAAATCAATAGTTCAAACCGCACTCAAAGGTAGGGCATTTCCCATTTTTATAGGAACTTCTGTACCAGAAACAATTGTATCTCCAATTAGAGCCCCTCTGGGATGTAAAATATATCTTTTCTCACCACCCCCATAGTGTATGAGACCAATGTATGCATTTCGATTAGGGTCGTATTCTATAGTTACGATTTTACCATATATGTCTTTGTCATTCTATCGAAAATCTATTTTACGCTATAGGCGCTTATGACCTCCCCCTCTATGCCCTGCGGTAATGATTCCTCTGGCATTACGACCTTTACCACAACGATGCTGTCCATAGATCAAATTATTACGTGGATTGGATTTCACTTGCCTGTCTACGGCTCCTTTGCGTGTGCTCGGGGTAGAAGTTTTGTATAAATGTATCGCCATGCTATTAAGTATTTTGATTTAAGTTCTTTTCGTTATAAGAGGTGGAATAGAATAACCCGGTTGAAGCGTAATGATCATACGTTTGTAATGCATTGTATGTCCCATAATAGGTCCCATTCTTCTACGCTTTCCCGGTAGTCGATGACTATTCATAGCTATTACCTTGACACCAAAGAAGAGTTCGACCCAATGCTTTATTTCTGTCCTAGTTGATCTTGATTCGACATTAGAAGTATATTGATTTTTCAGCAATAACCGAATACTTTTGTCTGTAACTACAAAATATTTGATTCCATCCATAAATTTTATTCCCTATGAGTTCTAGTCTCAATAAGACTGTTAGGTCTTACTGTTCATATGTTATGATATGAATATACCACACCAATTCGTTTTGTATGGATGATGAGATTCCATTGATACAGAGCCAATTCCAATAGACTTATTGGAGGGTCCCATCGGCGTGCATCCAGTAGGAATTGAACCTACGAATTCGCCAATTATGAGTTCGGCGCTTTAACTATTCAGCCATGGATGCTTAGCGGGGATCCTCGTACATGGTGAATAACCAAATTCCAATTGAAATGAAATCTTTAGGGTAAATCAATGCAATTTAGGAGGACTTAATCTTAATGAAAGGACATCAATTCAAATCCTGGATTTTCGAATTGAGAGAGATATTGAGAGAGATCAAGAATTCTCACTATTTCTTAGATTCATGGACCCAATTGAATTCAGTGATATCTTTCATTCACATCTTTTTCCATCAAGAACGTTTTATAAAACTCTTGGACTCCCGAATTTGGAGTATCCTAATTTCACACAATTCACATTTACAGGGTTCAACGAGCAATCGATATTTCACGATCAAGGGTGTAGTACTATTTGTAGTAGCGGTCCTTATATATCGTATTAACAATCGAAAGATCCAGTTGGTAAGAACATTACAATTCTTACATGTAAATCTCAATTTTTCATATATAAATGTAACTAATGTATCTCCTTCGGAAAGTTTTTCTCCATAATGGCCATGAACAGTTGCTCCTGGAGTGGCTAAATAGGGCTTCGCCAATATTATTACTACAGAGTCGATTTGAACAATTATAACTTGACCCGATTTTAGGTGCGGTCCATGTTTGACTATACATACATTTTCACAAAAAAACCGCCCAAGGCTAATTATTGGGGATTTTTTTTGATAATAATTATTATCATAATTATTATGAAAAAAATGTCAATTCAAGTTGAATGGATTCAAACGAGTGTTACTGCATGGATCGGAATTATAAACTATTCCATTTTCGTCCATTAAATAATATTGAAGTACTTGAAAAGGCTGTGTGAAATTGTCAAGTTGCAAATATTTAGTTACCGAGATCTGATTATGAGTTTTCAAAAGGTAATAAAAGTTCTCAATTTGAGAGGATGTTCCTAAAGGGCCTAACGAATTCCTAATTGGAATTAGAGGATCTACTTTAATTGATTCTTTTATCCCATTGGAATATTGTACATCCTTGAATGGACTCATTTGAAAACAATTAGATGATGACAAAATTATCAAAGATTGAGATTCCTTACTTCTATTCAACAACGTATGAATAGTTCCTTGATTTTGTCTAAGTGATTGTTGAATCTTTTCCTTGGAATAAATAGAATAAAATGGATTGGTACAATCTGACCTATTATCAGAGATCAATCCTGAACCTAACGGATCATTTCTTTTTCTGATATAACAAATATTGGATTTGGCTAAGTTGATTCTTAGGAAATCGCGAATCAGACCAGTTGTACTTCAACAAAGTAAACGCGGGCTTCTTCGCTAGAAGAACTTTTGTTGTCTTGATCCCAGTTCAACATTAAACAAGTCCGAACTAATTGAATACTAGTTCCAGAAATTCCCAAAATGGGTTTGCCATTTCCATAAAGAATATAATTTACAACTCTAACTTCTAGATTATCCTTTTCCTGCAACAAATCCTGTGGAAAAAGTGTTTCTAAATTTATACCGTCCGCTATTTCATATATGATTACGGGTCGAACCAAAACAAAATATTTTTTCTTGGTAGGTGTGATCCATTGGACATAGATCCAATTTTTCAATTTTTTGGATTCCTTAATTTTTTTTTCCCCTTCCCGGTGGTATCAAGATGCCACTGTGGCGAAATATCTTATCCATCTCTATAGGAAACTGGATCTCCCCAGAAAAGATTTTAAGTTCAATCCTTTTTTTTCTCCACTCGGACCAATCCGCCTACTCGGCTTCTTGTATTTAAAGTGATTTGTGTATTTATTCCAATAATACTATTGTTTCGTACCATTATGGAAGAAGATTCGGGTAAAATATGCACTTCCTCGGGAATGAAAAAAAATCAATTTACTTTCGTTTGTTATTTTGGCTTAAGTTCTTTGATTCCTACATACTCAATTAAATCCTCTTTTTTGAAGATTGAATGCAAACCTATAGCCCCATATTTAGTAATTCCGGAACTCTTTCTTCTGTATTGAGGATCATCAAAATAAGCAAGAATAGTATTTTTCCGAAAAACACCATTTATCGGTATTTCAATCGAAATACTGGAACGGAGCATTAGTTCGTTCTCTCGTTCTTGAATCCATTGGAATGGAATGATGAATCTATTTCTTCTCCTCTTTGCCAATAAAAATAAATCATAATTTTTATGGAGAATAGAGGGGAATATTAAATTCCAATGATCCCTATCTATAATTCGATTAAATTCTGAATAATCAGGAATAGTGCTTTCTGGTAAATTTTATCATCAATCCAATCACTGTTCACCTTTTTTCTTTTTCTTATCAATGAATAGGTCTCTTTACTTGTATGACTTAAATGTCTCGTATTTATCGAAAAAGAGATTCGATTGATGGGATTTGGTATGATACTTATGAAATCGATGATATCGATGAGATTGATATTCAAATATTTCTTCTTAGAGCGTATTGATTTGACCCCATAAGTGGGACCGCCAGCCCATAGCATGGTGCCGCCAGAAGCAGAACCTTGTATTTCTTCTAGAGAATCTCCTAATTGTTCCCGAGCAACTAGAAAGAGATTCTTTAACCAGAAAGAATTCAGTTCAGATGTAGGATACCTATCCAGAAGTTTTCGCAACTCAATCATGTATGATGGAATCATCAAAGATTTGACCCTTTCGAACTCTGTCTGTAACTCACTATAGGCTCGAGAAACAAAAAGAAGATGTGTACGAACGAGATATCCAGCAACAAGAAGAAGGAAAAGGATTGAATAAAGGAACTCCCGAACCCGAACATTTGGCGATCTCAGATGTGTCGATATCAATGGTGACTCATTATTTCGATGAATCATTTCTTTGGATAGAAGAAGATTATGTAAACACTTACTCGAAATCTCACTTATCAGATTCCATTGTGGAAGACAGAATTTTTTCTGAAGAATTCGCCATGATATATCTAATCCATGCATAATATCATGAAAAATGGATACAAATTTTGGGCTGCTACTTAGTATCAGCAATAGGTCTGAAAAAGTATCTAAAAATATCAAATTTAGATATTTGTATCCTGTCGAAGTAAGGAACCATGGCATATATGTTTGGAATATATTCCATTTTGAGAGAGTTGAAAAAGCACTATCTCGTTGAAAGGTTCTTTACATCTGCCCTTTCTCAAGGCATTTCTTTAGACAAAGACCCCGTTTTTTCCTCTTTTCGGATGGTAAATATTTCTCAGAACATGGAGTGTGAATCAAACCCATGTTTGAATTGAAATTGAGATACTGATGCAAGTTCTTCTCTTCTGAATATGACAGATTAATATCTGAAAGAGGTTGACAATAAGTTCTTTCAAAATTGACTATTTGTCCCCCTGTTAGAAGTATTCCAGAAATGTCTGCGATCGAGTAAATAGCTCTACGAACGAATGGATCAGATCGAATTTGAAAATGGAAAGATTTGTACAAGTTATACCTTTCGTCACCATTTTGTGGAAAATCGTTACGTATGAATATGTTAGACACCTGTAACTCGATTGGTGAAATAGTATCTCTCTCCAAAAAAGCATATTTTTTTTTACCGCCGTGCAAAGAAAATATTTTGTTGCGAATGAACAAGATATTGAGGAATTGTCCATACGTAAAATCATAATTATTGATACGGGCCTTTTCCACATAAAAAGGGAATCCTTTGTTACAATAGAAGCAGAAGTGATGTGGATTATTCAAGAATCGACGTCGATTTGCTTTATAAAAAGAAGATATCAATGAGCTTCTATGAAATGGTTTCACGGGATTCAGCCAATTGTCTTGATCGTGGGATATCATTGAGAAATAGGAATCTGTGTTATTAAAAGATTTCCTGCGATTATTTCTAGTATGGAATGAGTCAATCATCCACTTTGGTATCTTATTGAACAAAAATGGTGATATTGTTCCTCCATTGATCAAGAATTTCGATTTTTGGGAAGTATCATGATCATCCAATAAAAAGGATTTCCATTTTTTTAAATGAACGATTTGAAGACCTATTGATTCTAACAACTGATGGCAGAGTTGATCATTCGGACCTTTCAATTCATAGATGTGGATCTCGGACCTATGAATGGGGATATTCCCGAAACTCACAAAGAAAAAAGGAAGTGAGTTAGACAAAAAGAGAATAAACTTGGACAAAAAAAGAAGTAACTTGGACAAAAAGAAAGGAAGTGACTTAGACAAATCTTTTTTGTCGATAACCTCAGACCAATCAATCGAATATTGATTAATACGTAATCGATTGAACACTACTTGAAAATGAAAACAGCTCTTCTGCTCAGAAATCAAATGTTCCGAATGTTCCTGTAAATTCTTGCTCCCATTGGACCATTTGTATCTATATGCATTAGGATCCCGATTCATGGATATCTCGGTTCGAGAAATAAAAATAAGAAGATCGAACTATTTCTTCTGACTCTTTTTCAAATTTGAGAAATGTTGGTTGATCATATATTTCATTATAGTTCTATGATTCAGAGTATCGTTTCCTATTTGATCCCTTTGAATTACATATTCGAAGTTGCGATCGGATCTATTCATTAAAAAGAATCGATTCAATATATTTCTTATGTACCCATAGGTGCTATATTGGATTTGAATCAGATTTCGGATCAATCTATATTGATTAACTGCCTCCATTATGTTGTTGCTAGCAAATACCATTATTTTTGGTTTTGGATCTTCCAAATCATTCCCGCAGGAGGTCCGGACCCATTTTTTTTCCGATCCTTCGATAAAAAGATTCATTTTCTTCATAAAAAATAGGAGGTAGAACCAATAAATATTTCTTTTTCGATTCATCCCTGGAGTTGAATACCTCATTCAAGAATTGTTTTTGGTCCAATCTGTAGGAATCAATAGAAAGGGCAAATCCCTTATGATACACCAGATCCGGCTCGGTTATTGATAGAGTGAATAGATCTGCCATTTCTTGAAATCTCACTTCTGATTCAAAATCGTGGTGTAACGTGTATCCCCCCCTGTTCCGGTCATGGAATAGATGAACTAAATCAAAAAATGGATTTTTGTTCAAGAATGAAATCTTATTGGAACTGTCCATATCCAGTTCATCCTTCAGAACAAAGTATGGAAATAGCTATACTATTATCTGCTATATTTGTGTGTAAATGTTAGGGTATATATGAATTCAACGAAATAGTTTTTGTCCATCTATCCTTTTTTGTTAATCAACGTTTTTTATCTTTTTTGTACTTTTTATAATAATAATTTCTGTCTTGTTTTGACACTCATTTTTTATCATCACAGTATTCTTCAGAAATTTCTCTCAATTATTCCTATACAGTGGCCACCGGCGATGTTTTTTTTTTTCGACATTTTTTGATATTTTGAGAAAATAAAACCGGGAATTCTTTCATCTCGAAATTCAAATCTATTTATTATTTAATAGATATTATTTGCAAAAATGGCTCTTTTGTGCCTTTATCGAAAGGCTTCAATTTGATTATATATTTGGAAGCAATATTCTATATAAGAGTCTATTTTATTTCTTCATTCAATTTAATTTGAAGTCAACTCTTTCTTATTCTAGTTCTGTTTTTCTATAGTATGTTTATGTATTCGTTCTAAATTTAAGGACCAACCTATGGACTGAATCAGAAATAAAAAACCGAGACTAGAGTTACGGGCTCGATGACTTGTAATCGAATAGAACTGATACTTGATAGGAATATTAGTATCGTATAGAGTCGACGAATGAAGTGAGTTCATTTAAAAATTCACAGACGAGGAAGAGCAAATGGCAAAAAAAAGCATTTATTTCCCTTCTATATCTTGCATCTATAGTATTTTTTGCCTTGGTGGATCTCTCTCTCATTTACATTTAATAAATGTCTAGAATCTTGGGTTAATAAGTGGTGGAATACTAGGCCCTCTGAATTTTTTTTGAATGATATTCAAGAAAAGAATATTCTCAAAAAATTCATAGAATTAAAAGAACTCTCCTTCTGCGACGAAATGATAAAGGAATACCCGGAAAGGCAGTTACAAAAGTTTCACGTCGGAGTCTACAAAGAAATGATCCAATTGATCAAGATGGACAATGAAGATCGTATCCATACGATTTTACATTTCTCAACAAATCTAATTTCTTTACTTATTCTAAGTGTTTATTCTATTCTAGGTAATGAAGAACTTATTTTTCTTAACTCTTGTCTTCAAGGATTCCTATATAATTTAAGTGACACAATAAAAGTTTTTTCTATTCTTTTATTAACTGATTTATGTATAGGATTCCATTCGCCCCATGGTTGGGAACTAATGATTGGCTCTATCTACAAAGATTTTGGATTTGCTCATAATGAACAAATTATATCCGGTCTTGTTTATACTTTTCCAGTTATTTTAGATATAATTTTTAAATATTGGATCTTTCGTTATTTAAATCGCGTATCTCCGTCACTTGTAGTGATTTATCATTCAATGAATGATTGAAAAAGGATCGACCGATCAAATTATATATAATGTTTGTTACTTTGTACATTAGCAAAACAGTCAAAATTGTACTTATTCTTTCTACCCACCCGGGAGATTCCTTCAATATTCCAGTAATATTATTTCAGTAAATCTAAATAGCAGAATCATAGATAGGAAACTCTACTAGTGACTTATCTAATTTTATTGTAGAAATTTTCGGGATAAATGATTGGACTATGCAAACTAGAAATACCTTTTCTTGGATAAAGGAAGAGATTATTCGATTCATTTCCGTATCACTATTAATATATATAATAACCAGGGCACCCATTTCAAATGCATATCCCATTTTTGCCCAACAGGGTTATGAAAATCCACGAGAAGCGACAGGCCGTATTGTATGTGCCAATTGTCATTTAGCTAACAAGCCCGTAGATATCGAGGTTCCACAAGCGGTACTGCCTGATACTGTATTTGAAGCAGTTGTTCGAATTCCTTATGATCTGCAACTGAAACAAGTTCTTGCTAATGGTAAAAAAGGAGGCTTGAATGTGGGTGATGTTCTTATTTTACCTGAGGGGTTTGAATTAGCCCCTCCCGACCGTATTTCGCCCGAGATTAAAGAAAAGATGGGAAATCTGTCTTTTCAGAGCTATCGCCCCACTAAAAAAAAAAATTCTTGTGATAAGTCCCGTTCCTGGTAAAAACATATAGTGAAATCACCTTTCCTATTCTTTCCCCAGACCCCACTACTAAGAAAGACGTTCATTTCTTAAAATATCCCATATATGTAGGCGAGAACAGAGGAAGGGGTCAGATTTATCCCGACGGGAGCAAGAGTAACAATAATGTTTATAACGCTACATCGGCGGGTATAGTAAGCAAAATCATACGAAAAGAAAAAGGGGGATACGAAATAACCATAGTGGAGGCATCTGATGGACGTCAAGTGGTTGATATTATTCCTCCAGGCCCCGAACTTCTTGTTTCAGAGGGCGAATCCATCAAACTGGATCAACCATTAAGGAGTAATCCTAATGTGGGTGGATTTGCTCAAGGGGATGCGGAAATAGTACTTCAAGATCCATTACGTGTACAAGGCCTTTTGCTCTTCTTGGCATCGGTTATTTTGGCACAAATCTTTTTGGTTCTTAAAAAGAAACAGTTTGAAAAGGTTCAATTGTTCGAAATGAATTTCTAGATCCACAGATTTTCAATACCAAGCTCTAAAAAGATCCCCCATTTTTGTTGGAAAATTTGTTATGGAATTCTATCAAAAAAATTCTAAAAAGTCTTTAGGCTTTTTTATTTTAGTTCTCTATCTTATATCATACATTACATTTTTTGAGAATTACTTGTAACGCATTACTAGTTATAGTATGTATACTGTGAAGAAGACTATTTGACTTTACTTATTTATTTCTTTGTTTTTTCAATCAAAACCGAAGCGGTATGATTATGTCACTATTGGCCGATTTCAATGCCATGCCATTTAAAATTCCATCAAATGAATCAATAGTTTTCTATTCTAATAGATATAGAATGCTATTTAACTCAATTTAACTCAACACTAACCATAAGATAAATAAGCAGAAAATAGAAACCAAAGTATCAAAAAAATGAATGAGAGGAAGAAAGCATTCTAATTCGAAAAGGGATTAGTTGTTTTTCTAATCTTTGACACAAGAAAAGGAATTTTCCACAACCCTTTCTTGTGTCAAAATAATAATCATTCTTGATCCCGTTCGTTAAAGATTCCTATTCGTCTCGTAGTTTCTATTTTTTTCTAAGTTTATCATAACCCTTCTTTTAGATTTATTCCATAAATAAAGTATGGACGGATACTATCGAGGAACAGATGTTCTGAATCAAGTAATTTAAGTTAATTTTCTAAAAATATCATAAAAAACGAAATTGGAGTTTTTTGAAACATCCAAAAAAAATCCTTTTTTTTGTTATCATTTCGATTTAGACGAATAAAATATTATGATTATTAAGAGCTCAACGGGACCTACCCCATCTTTCTTTGTCTTCTTCGAGGGGGATTCCGTTGAGTTCTTATGCTTTCATGTCCTGTCTACAACTCAGTTTACCCAATTACTAAAGGGATGAACCTAATCCAGAATATGAACCATAAAAGAAAATACCGAGTAAACCGATCACAAGAATACCAGCTACAGTACCTGTTATCCAAAGAGGAATCCTTCCAGTAGTATCAGCCATTTGTCCTACTTTCCTCCACATTTCATCAGGTGGTCGTGCTAGAGACATAAACAGCCATAGATAATTATGAGATGATATCCTTCCGAATGGGATAAGAGAATTCCTACTATTATTTCCTATTCTTCTTTTTTTTTTAATTGAAGAAATAATTGGAAAATAAAACAGCAAGTACAAAAATGAGTAATAACCCCCAGTAGAGACTGGTACGATTCAATTCAACATTTTGTTCGTTCGGGTTTGGTTGTGTCGTAGCTCTATGATTGGGATTAGGTTTATCGTTAGATGAACTGCATTGCTGATATTGACCCCAAAAAATAAACGGTAGGTACAGCTAGTCCGTGAACAGCTAACCATCGCACAGTAAAAATTGGATAGGTTCTATCTATAGTCATTTGTGCCTCCCAAAAAGATCTACTAAATTCATCGAGTTGTTCCAAAGAATCAAAGCGGCCTGTTATTAATGGAACTCCTTGTCGGCTCTCTGTAAAATACTCGTTTGGACGGGGACTTCCAAATACATCGTAAGCTAAACCCGTGCTGACGAATAACCAACCCGCAATGAATAGGGAAGGTATAGTAATGCTATGAATGACCCAGTCTCGAATACTGGTAATAATATCAGCCAAAGAACGTTCTCCTGTGCTTCCAGACATCTTAAGCTCCGCATATTCTTGTATAGTCAAAGGGGGGTCGACTCCGTAAAAGATGAAATCAGTAAACAGAAATTCACTGAAATCAGATCTTTGTGAGATCGTCAATAGTGTACCAAGGGTTTCTTTAGAGTATACCGAATCAGTATAGCTATCCTTCTTCTGACACAGCAACGAAATTTCCCAATCAGGATATAAACGAAGTGTTAGACAATTTCTTTTTTCTTGTTGCGTGTACATGTAGAATTTGTACTATTCAACTATTCAATAGAGTCTTTCTCAAATTCCTGTATCATTACAATTCCTGCAGTAACTGTAGTAGTGCTTGTAATATAATAATCTAAAGGTTTTCTCAATTTCTCTATTATTAGCTTCGGACTCGAAACTGAGGATGAGGTAAAAATACTAGATAGTATTAGTATTCAAGGAAAGAAAACAACGAATAAATAAAATAAATAATAATCAATATTCGTGATGCACAGAGTGTTGTTGTATTAGACCCAAAGAAAAGGGTCTTTCTTGAACTAATTACAAAGATGGAGCTTTGTATGTAATTAAGAAAGACAAAATATAAAAATAAGTTCAATTTAAAGTAAAAAAGTAAAGGACATTTTCATTATAAGCTAAGATCACTTGTCGTTCTAAACTGAAAATTAAGTAAAAAAGAAGGATTCGTCGATACAATCAAAAAATAATCAAAATAAAAAAGATTTGGTAATTTTATTTCAGAGTGAATCAAAGAAAGTTTCCTTTTTGAATGAAGTTCTAAAACAACTATTTTTACTTTTTTTTTTCTAATTATTTAAAATTTATTTAAAAAATTCTATATATACTAATATATATTAGATATTGTATTGTTTATTTAGTGTACTCAACTCAAGAGTTGCTCAATGAATCGGTTGATTCGAAATTTCTAAATGGATAGATGTCACAAATGATGAATTGATTTCTTACCTATGTTACTCTATTTTTGTTAGGACCGCCTTCTATAATTATAATAATTGATGAATCAAAAACTTTCAATTGGTATTTTTGTTTATCTTCGTATCTTTTATAAATGGAAATTTAGGGAAGTGCTTTAGAAACATATGTATAAAAAGAACATATTTTATTTAGTCTCTTTATGCCTACTATAACTAGTTATTTCAGTTTTCTACTAGCAGCTTTGACTATAACCTCAGCTCTATTTATCGGTCTGAACAAGATAGGACTTATTTGAAATTAATTGAACGAACAATTCATAAAAACCTTCTGTGGTAGTTCATTTATTCTATAGTTACTTAACGTGTCAATTTTCAATTTTTGGTCATTGAGATTCATGAGTAATACCGATTAAAATTTAAGGATAGATATTACCTCTCCTTTTCCCCTTTCAAAGAAATTAAAATGATTGAAGTTTTTTTATTTGGAATTGTCTTAGGTCTAATTCTTATTACTTTGGCTGGATTATTTGTAACTGCATATTTACAATACAGGCGTGGTGATCAATTGGATCTTTGATTAATTAACATCTCTTTTTTTGATTGACCTCCTACTTGTTTTAATCTACAGAGGTCAAATTCAGATTGTTGTTCAATTATTTTTGTGTTATTTTCGACCTAACAAATAAGAAGAATCGAAGCACGCTCTGTAGGACTTGAACCTACGACATCGGGTTTTGGAGACCCACGTTCTACCAAACTGAACTAAGAGCGCCTTAATTATCTTAATTATTATTACAAGAATAACTTTGTAACCCAACTTAGATATATATACTATCCTAGAGAATTTTATTCTCTATTGCTTAGGTATATCCAATTTTAATCAATCTCAATTGATTCCTCGTTACTGCTCATAAGATAAGTAATAGGTAGTGATGACAGGATTTTAACCTGTGACATTTTGTACCCAAAACAAACGCGCTACCGAGCTGCGCTACATCCCTTTCAATTGGTCTACAGTGTCATTGTAGAGAATCCTTGTCTTGTTTTCCACATTTTTATTTCTTTTATTGAAATACAAAATTCAATTATCTTGTCATTTTTTCTTTTTTAGGCTCATATCATATAATAATAATAGACTTATATACGTACTAAATAAATATAATATGAAACCCATCGTAAAAAAATGAATATTTTGGGGGAATTCTCAAACAGAAAGGGACGTATTTGTTGTTTTAAGAAAAAACTAATGAATATCTATTAAATCATTGTACATTTCAAGTTGTATATTCCAATTTGTCTTAGGGATTCTGCGTAGAAATACAAGTGTCAGTCATTAACTACACATATGCATTTGTTTCTATATGTATTAGCATTATGTATTACAAATTGTATTAAAATTACAATAATGAATAAAAAGAAGGAGGATTTTAAATGCGAGATCTAAAAACATATCTTTTCGTGGCACTAGTAGTAAGTACTATATGGTTTGGGTCTTTAGCGGGATTATTGATAGAGATCAATCGTTTATTTCCGGATGCGTTGATATTCCCCTTTTTTTAATGATAGTAATTGGGAAGGGGTGATGAAAATTAAATTAGAGATACAATCAAAAATTTGTGACTAATCCCTCCCCTTCTCTTCTTATCTTAATTTTTAGAATTCAAAATAAATTCGAAAAAGAATAAAAAGCGGATTGACCCGCGTGAAACTAAGAACTTGGGTTTCCAGGCTAAAAATTTAATTAATATTTAGTTAACAATAGAATGAGAAAGAAAATAGACTAGCTGTGGCAACAATATCATACAAAAAACTTCAATATTGTACAGCGATTATAAATTCTAAATACTAAATTAAATATTTAAGTAGAAATTTTTATATTACTTATTATTACTATATTGATTGCAATGAAATCTTTAATGATTGGATTTCAAGTTAGCAACTTCTATTTTTTTCCTTCCTTTCTTCTTCTTCGCTTCGGATTGGAAAATAGAAAAATAGAAGAGTTGAATCAATCAAAAACCCAAAGGAGGTTCATGGCTAGGGGTAAAGATGCCCGAGTAACGATTATTTTGGAATGTACCAGTTGTGTTCGAAACCGCGTGAATAAGGAATCAATAGGCATTTCCCGATATATTACTCAAAAAAATCGACATAATACGCCTAGTCGATTGGAATTGCGATCACTATGAGTCAGACTCAATAGAATTTGATCAATCCTTTTTTCTGTCGTTAAGGCGGAGAACTGAACCAAGAGCTCTCTTTCTTTGTCATCAATCCAATCACTGTTCGAGACCAAAGATTCTATTTTATCATCAATCCAATCACTGTTCACCTTTTTTCTTTTTCTTATCAATGAATAGGTCTCTTTACTTGTATGACTTAGCTGTCTCGTATTTATCGAAAAAGAGATTCGATTGATGGGATTTGGTATGATACTTATGAAATCGATGATATCGATGAGATTGATATTCAAATATTTCTTCTTAGAACGTATTGATTTGACCCCATAAGTGGGACCGCCACCCCATAGCATGTTGCTGCCAGAAGCAGAACCCTGTATTTCTTCTAGAGAATCTCCTAATTGTTCTCGAGCAACTAGAAAGAGATTATTTAACCAGAAGGAATTCAGTTCAGATGTAGGATACCTATCCAGAAGTTTTCGCAACTCAATCATGTATGATGGAATCATCAAAGATTTGACCCTTTCGAACTCTGTCTGTAACTCACTATAGGCTTGAGAAATAAAAAGAAGATGTGTACGAACGAGATATCCAGCAACAAGAAGAAGGAAAAGGATTGAATAGAGGAACTCCCGAACCCGAACATTTGGCGATCTCAGATGTGTCGATATAAATGGTGACTCATTATTTCGATGAATCATTTCTTTGGACAGAAGAACATTATGTAAACACTTACTCAAAATCTCACTTATTAGATTCCATTGTGGAAGACAGAATTTTTTCTGAAGAATTCGCCATGATATATCTAATCCATGCATAATATCATGAAAAATGGATACAAATTTTGGGCTGTTACTTAGTATCGACAATAGGTCTGAAAAAGTATCTAAAAATATCAAATTTAGATATTTGTATCCTGTCGAAGTAAGGAACCATGGCATATATGTTTGGAATATATTCCATTTTGAGAGAGTTGAAAAAGCACTATCTCGTTGAAAGGTTCTATACATCTGCCCTTTCTCAAGGCATTTCTTTAGACAAAGACCCCGTTTTTTCCTCTTTTCGGATGGTAAATATTTCTCAGAACATGGAGTGTGAACGAAACCCATGTTTGAATTGAAATTGAGATACTGATGCAAGTTCTTCTCTTCTGAATCAGACAGATTAATATCTGAAAGAGGTTGACAATAAGTTCTTTCAAAATTGACTATTTGTCCCCTGTTAGAAGTATTCCAGAAATGTCTGCGATCGAGTAAATAGCTCTACGAA